>NW_008481815.1:774313-1061033 GCF_000365145.1 Cyphellophora europaea CBS 101466
TTGTACGAGATTGGTGTGACCGTCGCTAACGCCCGGGAGTACTTACTGGGAAAGACCCCAGAACTCATTGGCTGGGCGAACGTATTTATTGGTGATGCTCCGGTATCAGATGCCGCGATTAGGGATCGCAATGGTGGGCTTGTGCCAACAGCCATCAACAAGCTTCTGGAGATCGAGGAACATGTATGGTCGCCCATGCATGGCCTGAAGGGCAACATTGACGCTACAGTGCAAGCTACGATGCAGATTCCGGGCGTCAGAGCGCCCAAGACTCTTGTCGTACCGCTTGAGCTCAAGACGGGCAAAAAGGACAATGTTGAGACGCATCGAGCCCAGACAGCCCTCTACACCCTCCTTCTCTCGGATCGATACGATGTCAATGTCACCTGCGGAGTATTATACTACATGGAGACATCGAAGACTTTTAGAGTGGAAAGTGTACGCAACGAGATTAGGCACATGATCATCGAGCGCAATGAGCTTGCTTGCTACGTTCATGACAAGCTCGACCTGCCCCCTATGCTCAAGAAGCCTTACCTTTGCAAGGCTTGCTATTCGAAGACCGAGTGCTTTACCTACCACAAGCTGATTGATGGTGGAGATGCTGAGAGCAGCGGTCTCGGAGAGACATTTACGGAAATGGTTGCTCATCTGAAGCCGTCCCACTCCGATTTCTTTCGCAAGTGGGACGACCTACTCACGAAGGAGGAGCGAGACACCATGAGGTTCAGACGAGAGCTCTGGACTATGCTCAGTACTGAACGTCAAGCTCTCGGCCGATGCTTCGCCAATGTTGTCATTGAGCCCGGATCTGCCCGAGAGAACAAGGAAAGTTCGAAGATCAACCGTTTCGAGTATACTTTCGTCAAGCATAAGCAGGAGCCAGCCTTCTCTTTCACAGAATCTCAAATCAACATTGGGGAACCAATCGTTATCTCGGATGAGAAAGGCCACTTCAATCTCGCCAGCGGCTACATCACCAATGTCAAACCGAAGCGTGTCGTCGTGGCGGTGGATCGCAGATTGCAAAATGCGCACTGTAAAGAGCGTGATTTTGATGCTGAGACAAATCAGGCATTCACAGGACTAATGGAAACAAGGCTGGACGGTACACCACTGACGCAAGATGGCAATCACAAGTCGACACGGCTGTACCGCATTGACAAAGACGAGTTCGCCAACGGCATGGCTACTGCTCGCAACAACCTGATTCGCATAATGGAGAAGGATCTTTTCAAAGCACGTGAGCTGAGACAACTCATCGTTGACAATGTATCACCGGCTTTCCGGGCATCAACGCCGAAATATTCCATTGGGGGTCCAGCATCACAACAGCATCTCAATATGGACCAGAAGCATGCCATCGAGAAGGTGCTCAGTGCAAAAGACTATGCACTCGTACTAGGTATGCCAGGTACCGGCAAAACCACCACAATTGCCCACATTATCCGAGCCTTGGTCTCGCAAGGAAAGTCCGTCCTCCTGGCGTCATATACTCATACAGCGGTTGACAATATCCTCCTGAAAATAAAAGACGACAGGATTCCGATCTTGCGCATTGGAGCAGTCAGCAAGATCCATCCCGAAGTCAAGGAATTCGCGGATTTGACAGGATTACCGAAGAAGACTATTGAGGAGTTGCACAGCTCATGGCACGACAGTAAAGTCGTGGCTACTACATGCTTGGGCATCAACCATGGCCTCTTCAATGCTCGCACATTCGACTACTGCATAGTCGACGAAGCGTCCCAGATCACGCTACCAGTATGTCTCGGACCGATCCGACATGCTCAGACTTTCATCCTGGTAGGAGATCACTACCAACTCCCGCCTCTAGTTCAGAACAAAGCTGCACAGGAGGGCGGTCTGAACGTCAGTCTCTTCAAGCTCCTGTCTGACGCTCATCCGACCTCTGTCGTCAATCTCGAACACCAATACCGCATGGCAGAAGATATCCAGCTTCTATCTTCCCGACTGGTCTACAGCGACCGCCTGAAATGTGGCACTGCCAACGTCGCCTCCAGAGTCCTTCACATACCCGATCTTGAAGGCGGACTGTCCGCCTATCACCACGGTAATGTGGAAACCCTCGTTCGCTCGCCTACAGCCCAGTCAATCTGCACTAGCGGTCCGTCATGTTTCCTGCGCCATGCCCTCAGCCCAGCCAACCGCTGCGTATTCCTCAACACGGACACTCTGACGCCTGCTAACACGGGTCATGAGACCGCCGCCGGCGCACGTATTACCAACAGCGCCGAGTCGTCACTCATTTCTCAACTCGTCACTGTGCTCATCCGGTCTGGCGTCTCACCATCCAGCATCGGCGTTATCACCTTCTACCGCTCGCAACTCGCCCTGCTGAAACGCGATATCAAGGCACATGCCGGCAGCGCCGCCGCCAGCGATGTTGAAATGCACACTGCCGACAAATATCAGGGCCGCGATAAGGAGGTCGTGCTACTCAGTTGCGTGCGCAGCAATAATGAGGGCAAGGTTGGGGAACTGCTGAGGGATTGGCGGAGAGTCAATGTCGCTGTGACGAGAGCAAGAAGCAAGCTTGTTCTTGTGGGCAGTAAGAGCACGCTGCAGAAGAGCGAGGTGGCAATCCTTACCGGAGTAGTTCGCATCATGAGCGAGAAGGGCTGGATCAAGGAGCTCGAAGGGAGCGTTGAGGCATCCCACGTGTTCCCTGTTCTGCCCACACAGACGCAGACGCCTAGGAGGCTTAGGGATGGGCCACAAGTGATGACCCGGCCGCGGAATGGGGATATCTTGCCATTGAAGGTGTGCAGGGCGACCGGCAACGTCAGCCCATCCAAGAAGAGTGCAGTGCCAGGTGGGGCGTTCAAGCAGCCGAAGAGGGTGGTGGATGGAAAGACCACGAGGGTGCAAATGATCGTGGAGAAGAGTGCAGTGCTCAAAAATGTTCTGATGGAAGAGGTTGGCGCAGGGCAGGAGAACACTGGCGTGGCCTTTGGAGGCGTGATCAACAGCAGCCCCTTTCTGGAGGATTTTGATATGGATATTGATGACGGGACGCTCTGATTATTAGTTCCTCGTTGCCGTCATGTCAGGATAAAGCGGACAAACTACGAGGAATATTGAGCCATGATTATGCTCTGGCTGGATAAGCCCGTCTTGGGTATAGGTTTATGGGGCCGGCTTTGAAAGCAGCGTCTAGCATAGCTGTGGACTTGGGAAGCTAAACAACCCGACCATTGAATGAACTTGAGCATGTATCTTGATCTATGTCTTCTAAAGAGATCGGCTGGGCAACTGGACGTCCAGGACACCGTCACGGCGCAAGAGCCTTTTGCTCAGCGATCGGGCTCTTCAGTTTCCCTTCTGTAACTGCCAGTCTGACGTTGTCGATCGCCCAACACTCCATATTGCGCATCGTTTCAAAGGTGTACGTTCCTACATGAGGAAGCAAGACCACCTTTTCATTTTTCAAAAGGCCTTCATGAATCGTTGGCTCGTCCTCATAAACATCCAGCCCGGCGCCAGCTATAGTGCCATCGTCAAGCGCCTTCACCAGCGCTGCTTCATCCATCACCGCGCCTCTCGCTGTGTTGACAATGACAGCGCTTGGCTTCATCAGCTGTAACTGCTGCGTTGAAATGATGTGCCTCGTATGCGGGTTCAAGGGCAGATTCAGGCTGAGTACATCGGCTCGTTTTAGAAGCTCCTCAAAGCTCACATACTCTGCACCATCCGCCAGCTGCTCCGACAGCTTGTTGCGATTGTGGTAGACGGTTGTCATACCAAAAGCTTCCGCTTTTCGTTTCATATTCCTGCCGATTCCGCCCATGCCCAAAATTCCGAGGACTTTACCCTGGGGATCGTGACCCATACTTGGTGCAGGACTGTCTCGCCAGTGGCCACGCCGTAAACTGTTCATACACTCGTTGAAATTTCGGAGGGCGCCAAGCATGAGAAAGATCGCCGTGTCAGCTGTGGCATCGTTGACAGGATCTGGCACATTGGCCACAAGAAGTGGCGGATCTCGTTTCGAGCATGCTTCGGAGTCGATCTGGTCATAGCCGGCGCCGCAATGAGCAAGGAAGCGCAAGGACTTGGGCAGTGCATTACAGAGCTCAGCATCGAAGCGGCCTGTGATTGCGACTGATGGAAACGTACGATAGGCAGCGACCACACCATCAAGCGCTCCAGATCGGCATTCTTCAAAGAAATCGGCTCGGTTGCTTGACTTGGGAGTGACGAGTTGGCCATGGGCAGACAGTGAGTCCCAGGCATCTTGCGCGTAGTCAATCGTGCCTAGGAGCAGGATTCTGGGCGGTGCCATTGCGAGTGCCTGTCTGTGTCCTCTCGCGCAGCAGTCTGAGTCTGAGAGAACGTAAGCTTTTGAAAGCAAGTCTTTGATTGATCAGTTCTATGCGTCAGGACTACAGGCCATTATCAGCGATCATGTAGGGAAAGGGCCGGCGAAGCTGCCGGTCACCGGGGGATCAACCGGACCCTGACTGGAGAGATACGCTTTCACCTGTACAAGCTGCTGTAGATAGCAATATGAAGAGGCTACAGAGCACTAGTGAATATATCTCCACCGTACGTACCTCTTGTCTGGGATATTCTGATAGAAGAAACATGTAGAATGCTTCATAGTGCTTCGCCTGTCCCAGACAATTCGCTGGGAACACGCTGAGCAATTCAACCATTCGGACTCGTCGATTGGCCCAGTGGCTTGGCACGAGCAGGCGCCAAGCCTGCAACTGCACCTCATGCCTGGAACCGGGGAAGCTGCGACCTTGGGAACTCGCAGTCTGCAGCTTGCAACGACCAACAAGATCTCGCAGTCTTGCTCTCAGACTTTTGCTACAGCTATCGAGAGCATCATCTGAGTGGCAGCAGCCCACTCGCCGTGGCCAAGATGGCCAAACCTTTCAACCAGGCCATCTCAATCTCGAAGGTACCACTCGACGCCTCTGCTGCGCCCGCCGACCATGCTCTCCAGCTACTAACGTACAACCAGAAATACACACAAGGCTCCACCGGCATCTGGGAAACCATCCGTCGCGTATTTTCGGTTGATCCCAACCGCAGCAACGGCATTCCGATCAAGCACTTTCGCAATCCGACTCCTGGAGCCCTAGATCCCAAAGACTACGACGACCCAGTCACCATCCCTGCTGCCGATATCGCTGACAACCCCTACTGGAAGCGTGATGTGCGCCGGGCGTATCCGGTGTCATCGTATATAACTCAAGGAGATGCGGTGGGGCTGTTGAGTATGGGCAGTGCGGCTGCACCGAGCCCAAAACTGTTGGCTGGAGAGGAGGGTGCGAAACAATTGGTGGCGGTGAAGGAGGAGGGCGGCAAGGGTCTGGCGGTGTTCTTCGAGGGTGAGAAGGGACTGGGTGCTCAGGTTCTCGGAGAAGGAGGGATGCCCCCAATGCCGGTTCAGTCGCGGGCCAAGGGCACAGTGGGTGCCGAGAAGTACGAACTCGCTGAAAGTCAGACTTATAACAACCAGTATCCCTGTCGGACTTTTGTCTGAAGAAGAGTACGAAATATGCCGCAGATGGGGAGTAGGGACTAGAGAGAGCGCGAACGTTGTCAGGCTTCAGGGCAAGACATAGACTCGAATTGAAAGTTGACTGCAAGTTTATGACGAGTCTATGTGTCTATAGCGCTTCGGCGGATTTCCCTTCTGCCGCCGCTCGGTGCGCAGCTAGTAATTCCTGTTTGCGCGCCGCATCTTCGACGACTGCTTTTTCGCCTTTGCGTTTCTGTCGCTCTTCGAAAGCCTCTCTACCTTTCATAATCCGCAGCACAATCTCGCCAGCGTTGACGTGGGCAAAGTCGTGATTCTCAGCTTCCCTGTAGAGACCCAACGCTTTGGCATCCGAGTACGGGTCGTACGTCAGAGGCATGAATGACGTGGGACCATGGTAGACAGCATCGACCCTGCCAGTCGGTACCGACTCAATGTAGGCCTGCACTGGGGCGAAGGGCGCACCGAAGATTACCGCATGAACGAATCTGCACTGCAAAACGCAGAGGCCCCGCTCGAAGATGTTCATAATCGGGTAATTGAGACCCTTCCAATGGTTGATGACATGGTCATCATGGATGCCAGCAATGACATATGCTCCGTCATCCTCGGCCTCGCTGACTCGCTTGAGGAACTCAATATGACCCGAAGAGAAGAGGTCAAAACCGCCGTCCACATAAACCACTCGCTGCCCGGGCTTCGGTCCAATGCCATCCACCAGCTTTGCGAAGGTTCCAGCGTCGGTAGCGTCCGGATCTAGTTTGGCTTCGATGGAGCTCTTCCATGTCCATACCTCAAGCCCTGGATTGAGGCCCGTTTCATCAGTGGCGTAGTTGCGTATCCTCTGCAGCATAGCCTGACCGTCAGCCTCGCCCAACGTAGGCTCAGCCTTGCCCTCTATCGAGTCTGTTAAGGACTTGATGAAGTGAGTCTTGGTGCATAGCAGCATACGGCCGACTAGGTCTGTAGTCGAGATGCCTGGCGTGCGCTTGACTACCAGAAACCGGTCGGCAGCTTTCACAAAGCGATAGCAGTCTTCACCGCCGGCATCAGAAGTGATGTCGTCGCCGTGAACCACGAACCAACAACCATAATGGGAAATCCACGGCAACGAGGTTACATATGGCGCGTGTGGGACAGACTTGGTCACCCAACGGCAAGCTTCGACAGCGGCAACACTTCAATTGCGGTCAGCAATTGCTTACCAGATATGGGCGCGACAGACGCACCGCTCAGCCAGGGTCATGACAGTGGGCCCTTTGTTCTCCAGAATGGCTTCATCGGAGTGAATGCCGCACCAGAGCTCCTTGCCTTGCTGGCGACCCTGCAGCAAGGCTCCAGCATGTCCTGCAAGGCGGTCAGATCATGTCCGGGAAAATTGTCCGATGCAGTTTGTACCGTGGTGGGCGAAATCGAAGCAGCCATCGACCCACAGGCGATCTTTCCGGATCTCCACGTCTTGCTGCGGGTCAACCGGCCACTTGCCAGGTTCTGGTATATCTCCCATTGTTTGACGCGCGATAGGCTTCACCGGATCACTTGTGAGTGGAAGATTTCAGGATGCGCAGACTCAACGAGCCTAAGTCCAGCGACTGGTGGTGTAGTGGGGCAAGGAACAAGCCGTGTGGGGGAGTTAGGTGTAGTGACCTGCAAGGGGCGCGGCATGATGGCAGTGCCCCTGAATTCTGCGACTTTGCGGTGCACGTCTCTCCAATCATTTCTCTCCATGCCAACCCAAAATGCTCCTCTTGCAGATACCCAAGTCCTTGTAGAGAGTCTCAAGGCCAGCCTGACGCACCCACTACAGTACTATCACAAGAGCCCCTGGGCCGATCGGTTCAATTGAGCCTGTACCTTCCCTTCGCAGCGCGGCAGGCCGCGGCTTCAGGTGAATGCAGACAAGCATGGCCAATGCAGAAGTCATGGCTGAATCCAGAGAACGCAACGATATTCCCACCCCTGGCACAGCGAACAGCCTGTTCTCGAAGTTTGGGCGCTCCCCTTCCCGCAAACACAAGCCACGGCCCTCCTCCGAATCGATCGATCCAACTGGTGTGGCTACACTTAGAGCTTCTAAGTCCAGAGCGCGCCCGCCCGTTCAGCGGGGGATCACTGCCCCTGACGGACCGACATCTTTAAACGCCATCGCACAAAGCGAGGTGGCAGCCAGAAAAACGAGCGATGGTGCCCTTGCGAACTTTCAATCAACCGATCCACAACCATCTACGGCCATGTATGGAGTGCCGGCGCTCAGTGCGAGCGATCTAGGGCAGAAGCCGCAATACAAATACGTGCAGAGTGATATACCAAAGGTCCCCCCGATTAATGGTTCCGCTGTCTACAACCCAGTGATATCGGTATCGACGAATCCCAATACGATGTATCAGCACATCCATGACATGTCAAGCAAGAGGATGGCTACACTGGATTACATGCGCAAAGCGTAAGAGTTATCTCCACCAGGTTTCGTAGACAACAACTGACTAGTCTTGCAGACACGAAGGCCGGACGTTCTGGTTCAACACGATCAAGTTCTCACAGACGGACATCAGCAAACTTCCTTCTTACACACCGAATCGTCTCGTGCGACGAGCCACGAATTACATGATCTTGGGCATGTCTATTCCGGCTGTGATCGATGTCCACCCAGCCCCTCACCCCTCTCACACCGCGGGACAGCACGGGGCGATCGCCCAAGAGTATCTCAAAAGTCTCAATGCCCTCCTAATGGAGTTCGACGCCTACACACAGCACCACCCGACGGATGGCAGTGCAGCCAGCTCTCTGAGTCGAGCACGGCTACCACAAATGTTCAAAAGGTCGACAACCAGGCCACGAAAATCGAGCGGTGCGATTGGGCCGGAATTGACGCAGACGATATCAGCACCTGCGATGCCTGAGCCTGGATCCGGTCATGCGCATCAGAGCTCGATAGACGGTGGATACAGTACATCCGGTTTCTCATTGTCTTCAACACAGCTGCCTCTATCCAGTGCAACGGCGCCAGGTGCCGCGAGCTTCCCAACGACGTCAGCCTTTCCCCTACCAGGCCCGCATGATGGGCCCAACTCGACTTTAGCATCGAATGAAGGCCCTTATACACATCTCATCACGCCTCCACTGCCTTTCGCGCCGGACTTTTACACGGTCTTTGCGACTCTCTGCGAGGTTTTGATCGATGTTTACCAACGTCTGCTCCAACTCCTTGGAGCACCTGATACATGCACGCCTGCTCTGAGTGAGATGTTTACAAAGGTGGATGCCCGTATACGCAAGGTGATGGTCGGGGGTATCTTGAAGGAATTTGAGACCGCGTCGCGTGACAATGCCAAGAAGGAGCTAATGAGTGTACAAAAGGTGGTGCTCGGAGGTCTTATGGCGTGAGACGATGGTTCCTTCTCAAGAGGGCGTGGTGACAGGACTGCCGATATGATGACACGATATCTGAATAATAATAGCGAGGCGTTGGCTGGCGACGTTACTACCTACTTAGCACACAGTCTACCAGACTTGGCGACTCGGGCGGCCACTGCTACACAATGCGGACATGGGGAAAAGCCGAATTGCCTTCCATTGCCTTGAGTCATGCTTCCCAGGTTGACAAGGCGTACTTGTACCAAAACAATTGCCGTTCAAAACTAGCCATTCCCGAAATTTTCATAAGATTGCGGTAGGAACAATACACGGAAGAATCGGCAATCGTCCCGTTGACGACGACCTGACTTCCTGGGGGTGTTTGATGTTTTGGGGTCGATTTTCTAACAATAAGCATGGAGGATAGAACCCGGGCGATCTCATGCTACAAACGGGTAGGGCAGTTAGAATTAAAGAGTGGAGCTGGTCCACGGTTAATTGCCTTGCTCGCCGCTGTAGCCGTCTTGGTAGAGTATCATGTGGTCACCGGTCAGGTCGCTTTGCTGGAACGAGGTCTTGTTACCACACGTAGTGAAAGTGATGTTGCTGGAGCTTCTGAGGCTACTGAAAGCTCATGTGGGCACGTACGGAGTAACTAATGCAGGAACGCGAGCCACAGAGCATCCAGCCGTCGTGCTTGTATGCCACAAGTAGAAACTGAGGAGGGATCTAGCCAGGCGTCCTGTTTCTAGGCCTGGTCCTCCCCGCCAATTCGACCTTCCTAGCGCCGCGCCCTCGTTCGTCTGCTCTACGCTTCCAACCTTTTAGCCTCCGCTACTATCGACTAATTGGTTGCCAGATCATTTGGGCTGTCTGCGAAACTAAAAGCAACCCCTTCAATATAACATAAGCAGGTAATCTCGGCGGCTCATTCTTACCCGTCGCGCTCTCCTTGAACTGTATCATTATTCGCGAGGCAGGAGCCGATGTCGAGTCTGCCAGGCACGGCCAACTCCAGACCACTCCTTGTACTCATTCCTCCCCCTCTGATCACCCATTCTATTGCCCATCTATACATACTTGAGTGTATATTCGTTGAGGCGCATTCCAGAATCATCAGCAGTGATAACCCCAGAAAGACCAAGCTCCATCATTCGCCGCCAAAGTCCAGCCTGATCGATATTCTTGCTGCGATCCTCCACCTCTTTCGAACTTCGATTTAGCAGGCCCGTTGATATGCAATAAGACATCTGGTCCACTGCCGTCTACATAGCGCTTCAGCTCGACGCCTGCGTCCACATTGGGCGCACCATACTGCCTGCGCACTCACCTCAAAACCCCGCCTCGGCAGCCCCCATTGCAGAGACATGGCTTCTCCTCGCACCCGCCGAACGCAGATCATTCTGCTCGTCGCGGGCGTTGTACTATGCTATATTCTGTTCTTCTCGTCAGAGGCGGATAAAGGCACTGATTTTCGTGGCAAGACTGAAGCAGCCCTTCACCGCAAACATAGTGTCCTAGCTGGTGACATTAGTGACGAAGATCTGTTGGCGCAGACGAATGATAAGCTGCAGCAAATACTTGACGATCGCAAAGATGGAACAGAGCTGCCCTCGGGAACCACAGGCAACGTGAACGACGAGATACCGGTCGCTGGACGCAAGAGTATGCCCAACCCGAGACAGTCGCCCTTCCAGCAAGCGCCCAAGGAGAAGCCGAAATATCCAGTTGCCGAGACCGAGGACTTGGACGAGATCAAGACCGAAGCTGCATCCGATCCAGGCGAGGAGATGGCACGTGAAGAGCTTCAGCAAATTCTCAAGAGGTCGCCCATTATAATCTTCAGCAAAACATACTGTCCACATTCAAAACGCGCCAAACAGCTGCTACTCCACATGTACGATATCAAGCCGGCTCCGTACGTGGTTGAGCTCGATGAGATGACTCAGCCGATACCCAAGCATAAGACACCGCATGGCGATGAGGATGAGGATGCAGATGTCGACAGCATGGGCGATGTGACACTCGGCCGGAAAATGCAAGATCTGCTGGCCTCTTTGACTGGTCGACGGACCGTGCCGAACATCTTGATCAATACTCGAAGCATTGGTGGCGCGAGTGAAATCGTCGGCATGCATCAAGAAGGTGTTCTTCTCGCAAAAATAAAGGAAATGGGCGGCAAACGCATTGTCAGCGCGAAACAGCTGGAAACGGACGATTGAATGGTCATCCACGACCTAGGAGGGTTCTATGAGACGAACAGGGGACAAAGCTGACGGCCCCGCGACTGTCAGGAGCCGAGCTTCAAGAAACTGTTGACAGCCAGAGACAACAGCCGCTGCTGGTTCTGCGATTTCGGCTGATTTGGCTCTCAGTCTGAGTGCGAGGTCGACATGCGCAATGCCCGAGAGCAAAGACTTTTCTGATCATAGTCTCAGCACCGGCGTCGCACACCACGAGCGGGTCCTCATACACACGACCCTGGGGTCCAGTGTCTTGAATTACGGCTCAGAGCCGGCCCGAACGGGCTACAATGCGGTCATTCGTGTCCGAATGAACCAGTACTAGCAGTCTGGATCAGTGCGGCGCGTCAAGTGACAAGTGACCTGGATATCTGACTCTTTGGAAGACTTATCAAGGCAGAAGGGCAGGGTATCAGAGCCCGCAATGATGTAGACGAGAAGGCTAGTCTGCAGGTGCGAACTAGAATTTGGAATGGGGCAGAGTATTGAAAGGCATTATCTGTGTCGTTGGTCTCCCGCTACCTAGTCGTCGAGTGGGCGGTTTGACTAGGAACCGGCTAGCAGGATGCTTTATGCAAGATGGTCGTTGAAAGGGATTTATTTTAGATTGAGGTAGCCACTATACCAACACGCCCGAAGCCCTTGATCACGTCTCAGCTTTTCCTCATTGTTCCTGTACAAATCGTTCAGATCTAAGGATAGGTGCGCGCGTCGACTGAGCATGTTGCGCAGTCAGGCGCGCAACGAGTCCAGCAATCGCTCCTGCTTGGATCGCGGTATGATTGGGCCATGGTCGTCGTTCGCTCCTTCTTCGCGCGTAGCCTAGCGGACTCTGTCAACTGCAGCTCGTCCTTGCTTCCAAATACATGACTTGTCGCTGCCGTCTCGTGACCTGAGACTCACGCTATAGGGTACTCGCAGAGCTTCATCCACCTAGTCACCCAGTCACAGAAGCATGCATAGGAAGTGTCCAGCATTGCATATCCATACGACGGGCATCTTGGCTGGGTGTAGTACGCGCACTTCGCTGCTGCATTCCTCGATACGCTAAATCAGTCAAAGAAGTTAGAACTGCACGGTACGGCCTGGGGAGAGACCCTGACTCGCAGACGCAGTGACTGAGTCGTGCTTGCATCTACAGAGACACGATTATACGGTACATCGATCCTGAATGTCAACCACAAATGATCGATGGCGTAATCCTGCGTGGAGCTCGGCAGTGTTGTTGGCCATCTGGAGACGAAGAGCTAATCATCATTGGCACGACAGCACCGAGTGTCGAGACTTTGTCAGCAGGACTGTGTACAAGCTGTTACTCCCAACGTCATCGGCCCTTACTCGACTCGACTCGACCCCTTGCTGACAGACCGTGGGCATAGGCGGCTTGGATACTGGGTTTCTGTGGTAGGGCTCCTACCAAAATGAGGAACAAACATCGAAGTCCGAACCGAATGCATTAACCTTTGACGCCTGCGAGGAGGCAAACAAACTTTCGGAAGATCTGAATGCCTGCTTCAATTTCGAAGCGGGAGCTGCGGGAGAGCGTCCAGATCGACGTGGCTACGGAGCAGATTTACGCTGCATTTGAGTGTGCGAGGCCCATCCCGACACCTGTCAAAACCTCTAAGCGAGCTATTCACGTGGGATCGCCTGTCAAACACGCAGTGAACAACATGTGGCCCCTCAACTTTGACGTCGGCGCATAATCAACCTCATCGTTTCTTTGCATGGCCAGCATCACCTGGCGGCGGTGGAGCGCCTGGAGGGTCCAGAAAATTCTGAGCGGTCCGAGCAACCCTGGTCCTTACCCAGGTCCACTCGACTCGTTTCGACTCGCATCTACGTTGCATCCTTGTAGGTGCCACAATCCTTCCCCGGCCTCGCTTGCTTGATGTTCCAAACCGAGGACTT
This sequence comes from Cyphellophora europaea CBS 101466, assembly GCF_000365145.1. Classification (NCBI taxonomy): domain Eukaryota; kingdom Fungi; phylum Ascomycota; class Eurotiomycetes; order Chaetothyriales; family Cyphellophoraceae; genus Cyphellophora; species Cyphellophora europaea. The sequence goes on from NW_008481815.1 coordinate 787,337, forward strand.
TGACTTCGGTCATCAGTGGGCGAAGGTGAAACCATGAAGCAAATGACAGCGCTATGGCTTACGATTGTACAGGGTACGTAGTACCTTGCTACCTTCAATCTTGCTCCGAGCCGGGCAGCCACCACTCGATCTTGACCGTCAGGATCAACCCTTGCAACGGCAGCTCGTTTGGTAACCGAGCGACTTCGCATGCGCATTGCCAGGGTCGAATACGAGCCAGAGTCGCATGGGGGCCGTCGAGTTAAGGTACAACTTCGCTCGAAAACCTCAACCGTTATGGGCCCTTGGACTTGGTCTTCGGCCTATATTATGCGCATTGATGGATGCCTGATGGAACTCATATGCGGTCCGAAACTATGCTTGACCGTGGCGTCTCACATGCCTGCTGCGGCCCATGTCTTTGATCCGCCCGTGTTCAAGACTGGGGTTGAAAATGCTCCTCTCAGCGTACGTGGAGCTCCATTGAAGGCTTCCGCAAACATTCCGGCGGGCAGAGTCAAATACAACATACAAGCCAAAAGCGGCGACTGGAGCACAAGACACACCACCCAAACGCCTTGGCTCCATCTCGGAGATTTGACAGCTACTGCCTCGTGCGCCGTGTAACAGGTACATTCGCGAATCGTGTCACAAGTACATACAGCAGATCATTGCACAGCGTCCGTCTTATCACAGCTACCTGATTCAGATGTCGCACGATGGGTGTCTGTGCTCTGTACGCCGCCAGCATCCGGAGAAGCAAGTATACCAATCCTCAGTTGGCTTGACGAATTGTGTACCTGCTTGATCACTGACTCAACTCCTACTAGGATGATTTAGGCACCAGTTTATGCTTTCTTGTGCATCACTTGGCACCATCGTGGTATACGATTCGTCGCAAGTACGCCACCTGCCTTGCTACCATCAAGCCGCCTGGAAATAATTTCCGGGTCTTCCTTCGCAGTCCCCGGTGTTCCGGGGACTGGTACTGATGGATTGGCAATGGATCTTTGTGCCCGCAGGGGTTGAGCAGAGACCAGAGACTGTATGCCCACGGGCTGTGCCTCAGGACTGCACAGATCAGGAAAAGAAAAGATGCATGAGGAGTCATTGGTATAGAGCCGGTTAGAGACTTATCAGTCAGTAGATTCAAGGCAGGCGGCCTTCAGTTCGCATGGGGCAACAGACACCAGTAGGCTCGTCAATAATAACAAAGTAAGTGTACTGGCAGATAATCTCAATGCTTGCGAGCGAACTTTCTCTCACACTCGTATCCATTCTCATTCTCATGGCTCAGTTCTCGATCTCAATAATCTATACTACCAACTATAAAAATGTCTCGCCCGCGACATACGTGGGCTGTACTAAGGCGCTGATCTCAATAGTTCTCATCGCTATTGTTTCGTTCGAAAAAGGTGGCGGGGGGGGGGGGGTATCACTTCTTGCTCGCAAAGCCAACGACAAATGCTTAGGATGCTGTCTCTGTGTGCGCGTATGTCTTGTGTTGTGTGTATTGTGCAAACCGTATTCTGCGTCGTCGTCGTCTGCATGCTCTTAGGTATTGCAAATTTCGTAACACTGAATTTGGGGGGAATATGTTGCGTATGATGAGTAAAAACGTCAAAGATGAGTCGGATTCGATTCGTAAGGAAATATGCTTGTTGTGAAAAACCCAAAGTTGGTGGTGACGGTGGTGGTGGTGGTGGTGGTGGTGGTGGTAAAAAATGCCAATCTCCCGATTCTCTTGCGAACGCCCATTTCATGCTGCTTCAGCTTTATCCTTCCATTCGCCCACATTATGCCATGCTTCAGTACCAATAAAATTCAAGACATTATGAATTCAAACAGCGCATCAACGTGTCAAACACCACCGCTGGCACCACCGTGACCGCTGAGACCGGACCCTTCAACATTACTTTCCGTCTCCAGCGCCCGCAGGCACATGCCGCACAAAGTCGCACTGACCGCGTCCGTGGCCCTCCCGCCCGCCTGATTAATTAAAAACCGCCGCCCCAGTTCTCGCTCTGCACTCGGATCCCCGTTGATGCCCCAGCCCAGGAGCAGTGCAGCGTACAGGACGTCCCGGTTCTCTTTCCCGTCCAGCAAACCCTTGATCTGCGCAATCGAGGCCTTGATATCCGGCGCGCCCAGCGTACCGCGGCCCTGCGCGGTGGCGATGCCTTCTAGGATGGCCCAGAACTCGGAGCCGCGGCGTGCCACTTGTCGCGCAAAGGGTGGGCGCTGGGCATCTTGCTCAGCCTCTTTAGCTCGGGCTTCGGCTTCGGCCTCCGCCTCGGCAATAGCCTGTGGCTCTGGTTCCTGGTGAATGAACTCGGACATCGAAGCGGCGGTGTTGGTAAGAGGCTCGCCAGTCAAAAGAGACTCGACGGTGCGGAAGCGTCGAGCGAGCTTGTCTGCTTCGTCGCCAGCAGCGGGGGCCGTGTTCTCCGCGCGCACGCAGAGTGAAAGCATGGCCCATGTGACGCGCGCCTCCTGGCTGACTAGGGTGGGATTGGTATTGACCGGTGCGTCATGGTGAGAGCTCACAAGTGTGAGGTAGGCGAGCATCAGCCCCAGGAGATTACGGTTGCTCGCCAGCAGGTCAAAGCCGTAGGTGGCATACCAATGGGTATTGGACTCGAGGAACTTATCGAGCCCGGGTGCAAAGGCGACATCGTAGACCTTGCGGATAGATTCCAGGTTGGGTACAGAGTCAGGCGGGATGGCGGGAATGGCAGGGACCTTGGTACCGGGAATGGTGCAGACTTCTTCTATAGTGCGTCTGCTGCTAGCTAAATAGGACAAAGGGGAATCATGTTAGTCATGCAACTGTTGGTCGCCAATGGTTGTCAGAAAGAGTACGATTCAATACCCAATGTTGATGAGAGGACTCACGGCGACCCGCGGAGGAATATGTGTGCATACCGGCGTGGCCGGTATTGTCCATCCTGTAGGGTTGATTGAGAGTGGGCAGCAGGTCTGGCGGCTTGGAGAAGCTGAAATCCTGCGGCGTCGACGAGGGCAAGGAAGTATGGCTATGACTCGACGGGCTGCTGGTCTGATAATGTTGTGGCTGAGTGGTGGCAGTCGTCGCTGCCGGGTTGTGGGGATTAGATTGCTGCGAGGGGGCAATAGACTGAGGGACCTGGTTGCTGAAGACCGGGTCGTATCCCATACAGGCGCGCTTCGACTTCTGACAATTCCGGCACTCTGGTCGGCCTTCGTCGCACTGTGGAGGAAAAAAGAGGTTAGCGCGAGGACAAGAAGATAGCAGGCTACGGGCTAGCAGCAAGTGAGTGAGGCGGTGACGGGCTCCCTCACGTGGAGCGGCGGTGATGAATTGACAATAATTGTGTCACAGGGGAGAGGCTGGCGACGGTCGGAGAAGAGTTTCCGTTGTCGGTTAGGGAACAAATTCGAAGGGGGAGGGCGAGATAAAAAAGCTTCGGGGTGTGACGGGCGCAGATCAGCGGCTGCCGTAGCGCCACGCGAGCGCCTGTGGAGCCCGCCAATTGTTGCACCCGCCGCCCGCCGCCCGCAGCCCGCCGCCTGGAGCGATGCCCTTCGGGTGTCATGTGTCACTCGCCCACTGCAGTGGCCACGCAAATGCTGCAGACCCTCGGGCAAGGCTGATCTCCCGCCCAGGCAAATGCAAACACAAGGGTAGGTGGAATTTGGATCTCACGGCTTACCTTGATGCGTCGTTTTCGACAGGTTAAGCATCCGGTTTTGGTCCGTCTCTTAACTTCCTTGGTCTTGTGTCTCGCGGGCGCCGCCACAATTAGACTGGGATCGGTGGTCGAGGGCAAGGGAATGCGACTCGAAACAAGTTGGTATGGAGATGCGACCTGCATGCCGGGATAGATGGCGCGCTGCTGAACGTACTCGGGCTGGTGAGGAATGGTCCTGCCGCCATTGTAGTAGTGCTGCTGATGAGGAAGCGGTGGCAGTTGTCGAGGCGGCTGCGGTGGTGGCATGGGCTGTAGGACATCTGGTGAGGCGTGATGCGCCTGCTGTGTACGGAAGTCTATACTGCTGATGGGTGGGAGACTGATGGAGGCGGAGGTCGGCTGCATACCCGCACTGGTCATGCTGTGGTGATGAGGGTAGTTCATTAGGCCGACTTCCGCCGAGTTGGAATAGCTGTAGTGATCCAGGATGGCGGATGGCGGGGGGATCGCCGCTGGTGAAGGTGGGCGGAAAAAAGGTGTCGTGGTGGTGGTGGTGGAAGTAGTGGTGGTGGTACCAAAAGTAAATGGCAAGCGGAGGCGAAGTATCGAGGGCCGAAGACGGGAAGCTGCTTGCTGAAGGCAACGCGCTCGTTTACAGCATTAAACACTGAACTGATGTAGGCTGGATAGAATAAGAAGTCAACTACTGCACCAAGAGCTGCAACGCGATGGGATATGGGCTGATGCTCACACCGCTGGCCTGTCGTAGAAAAGGAACCAGTGCACGAATCAGGGAAGCGGGCTCAGTAAATGATGGAGGTGAGTCGACATGGGTTGGGTGCGGCTTGTCGCGACTCCGCCTTTGGCATGCGATCTCAGACGGTATGAAACTCGTCCAAACCAGGCTCGAATGGTCAAGGAGATGCGGACTCGACAAGTGCCGAAAGGCCCAGCTTCAGTGGATGGCGAAATTGAGACGAGCTCGCTTGGGATCGCTTCACAGGCTCGCAGCTTCAGGGCCCCCCCTCCCCCTACCCCTCGTAGTCCTTGGTCACCACAAACAATAGTCATGCCCACGAGTCGCTGTACCTTGGCCTCCTCGCGTCCTAGTCCCCCATTGTTGCTGCGGGAGCTCGTTGCATCGGGCAAACATCGACTGCAACCGTCCAGCGACCAGGGACCAAGGTTCGCGGTGGGCAATAGACGCTTGCTGCTTTGACCATAACTACCGTGTCTAGCGGCCACTAAAAAAACGCTCGCTTTGCACTCGCTCGACTCGCTTAGGGCATCTCCCGACACTAAAGGCCTTGTTCGTGCAGGGGTGAGACTGACGGTAACCCTTTGTGCATGGGATGCGAATAAGCGAGGCATTCGACTCCGCCAGGCTAAACCCACTGGGCGCCTAGGGCAAGCTCAAAGCCAAAGGCTGACACCACCCGATGGTCTGTCGCGTTGGCACGCAGGTTCCGCACAGAGAAATACTCAAATCAGGTCGACGTCGATCCAACTAGTGGTTGGGAAATAGACACAACAAAGGCCAGCACGAGGATCCACCGGGAAAACCACTGACCTCTTTGACTCTGGTATAGGCCGGTCCTTTGGTACCAGACAGAATATCGATGTCTTGGTCCGGGTACCAGTCGCCCGAGTTGCGGATCTGCTGCTCGCTCGCAGGGATCCCCCTCCTTTGTGGCCTCCGCCTGCCGCCGCCTAACACGTTTTTCTAACGTTCAAGGTTTGCAACCGTTGCCAAGACCCTGCGCTGGACGAGGGAGCGTTTGGCGCGCCCCTAGCTGCCCTGCTTGTTGAGCTTCGGTCTATCGATCTCCTCGGCTGCGGCTCTTCGTTTGTGCTGCTCAAGCCTGGAGGAAGAGTCGACCTGTATGGTCAATGCCACCGTGTCAGCATACGGAGTACGGAAGTTGTTGAGATTCTTCTTCCGCCACCATTGGGCCCCCAGATCTCGCAAGGACAATTTCAAGCTTCGGTCCTCAGCCAACGTGGGAAGGGGGGGGCAGCGAGTGCTCCGCGTGAAATCATGCTGCATACCTATATCCAACTAGGCCATCAGTAGGTGGCAATCCCATTCATTATTGGACGGAGTCTTCTATTCTTCTGGGTGGAATTGTCGATCTGGTGCATGCGATCACCACGGCATCTGCCAGCGCTCTGGCGCTAGCTGGTCTTCGGAGGACTAAGGGAATGTCTCGGACAGCGTAACCAGACTACACATGAGTCGCCACGGGGCTGAAGTTCGAAACAATACAAGTAAACCAAAACGAATTCGACGCGAGCATGATACCTTTGCACTTCGGTGCCGTGCGGATGTAGTCACTACCCGGGTCCGCGTTCATTCGTTGTTGTTAGTCTGTACCGATACTTGTGTCGTCGCGCAACCAGCAGCACGGTTCCTCATGGTCCCGTTGAGCGCCGTTGGACATTGGAGTGCCAGTACGTACCTCTGTCGCAGATTTGTCACCATTCATGCATGGCTGCTGTAGCTTGTGTCACTCGAGCTTCAGCCTTCCTGAATTCCGTCCTGCCTGTACGGAGTACTCATTCCCCAGCGTCACAATAATTCTTCGGCAGCATAGCCGTGACTTCGCCAGCAGGCTTGGACCATCCCACAGCCCAGCCTAATCCCTCACCTGCTCGTTCACTTGCCGACTCGAAGCGCGAGATTGGCTTTCCGGGGCATGCCTGCTTCTGAACAGCCTGCTCTTTGAGCTTTGTAAAACCGAATTCTCCGACTACAATAGACGAAACCAATCCCCCCTGCCCGTCCAAGAGCACGACAACCTCGCCTGAGACTGGTGACCTAGTCCAAGGCACGACTATCCCATCGCTAGCCAGCCAGCCACTAACCGAGGGTGGCGAAAGTGTGACCGACCAGCACGCTGGCCAACGGTACTGATGCTCTTCTGCGTGCCCCCTGTACTGCAGCTCGGTTAAGTGCTAGCTGCCGAAAGGTGATCTGCTAGGCTAAGGGATGGAGCTGGTCCTGGTCCATTCATTACCTGTGCATGTCTTTCCTGCTGGCAAACCAGAAGGGGCTGCCTGCACCGTTACAGCGGGCTGCATCACACCGGCTGGCTTTGCCTGCTTGCTGCCTTCAGTCAGCTTACTGCTTGCGGTTGTTTTGTGCGCTTGTTCGGACATTCAACCCTATTCTATGCAATGGCTTGACGGAGATCGCCCGGCCCTCTTGCCCTAACGACAGTCTGTCAACGGCTCCGTGCGTTGCTGACGGGGATCAGCCTGTTGCGGCACTTATCTGACCTCACCTAACGTCTGGGAAAAGTATCCCTCTGGCATAGCCCTGGGACTGCCACTGGCACGTGTGCTTCTCGCAGGTTGTGTGGCCCACTTTTGGCCCCCATGACACAACTTGTGCCAGGGCTAGAGATCACGAGAGCCACACTGATACTCGTGCAAACAAAGCCGATTGAGCGAGTAGTGTTCGTGACTTATTTGGACAACGCATGTTCAATGACTCGATTAGAAGCCCCGCGTGATTTCGCTTACTACAGCAATCCGACGTAGATTCTGGCGGTCAAGAGCCTTCATCATTTAGCAGATGTTGTTTTGGCCTTTCTCCTTTTGAAGACAGGGATGGGCGTGTCCTCTGGGATCTGATTGAGTCGAGCCGTTTCCGGGCCATCGGCTGCAAACTCGGGCTTAACTAGCGGCGTCGAGTCAACGTTCGGTTCCTGCTTCGCCAACGCAGCGTTCGCACTCGCTTCTAGGCTTGCGTCGTCAGCGGGGAAACCGGCTACCGGTGATGCATTAGGGGCCAGCGAAGCTTGGGCGGCGGTTGCAGGTTCTCGTTTCACATCTTCCTCTTTCTTCTCCTTCAAAGCGATGGTTCCAGATAGCAGGTTGTCCAAGTCCTGGATATCCTCACCGGGATATGTTCGGACGGACTTGCCCCAGACTCTTCTGGCACTTGGGGAGGTACCAGACTCAAGGTCCTCCTGTTCCTGTTCATCTAGCTTGCGCTTGTGCACACCAACGCTAAGGGAATCAATCTGGGCGGCGTTGTTATCTTTGGGTGTCGCCTGAGACACAACTTTCCAGTCGCCAGCCATAGCCATCTCGGCCCGATGGTTGTCTGGTACTTCGATACCCATCTCGGCCAACTGGGTCCATTGTCGCTTCTGATCAGTAGCAGTGAGAGGCGCGGCGGGCGTCTTACGCACGGTAGCTGGAGGCTTTGAAGCAACTGATGACGTTGCGGTTGGTCCTGCACTTCCCACCACTTTGTTCAGACGCTCTACCTCTGCTTTGGCCTTCTCCTTTTCGCGCTCGTCATGCTCATGATTGTTCTGAATGTCTCGCAGAAAGCGCTTCAAATTGTTCTGATGCTTTGCAGTTGCCTCATGTTGTCTTTTCTCAAAAGCGGTATCTCGAATATAGGCCGAGCAGTGCTTGCACCAGTATTTTGGCTGCACGAAGTTAGTAATGGGTGTACTTAATGCGACCAGTTCGTACTCACTGTCGACTTCCAATATTCCGACATGTCGTTCAGTTGCGGTGCTACAAAGTAGTAGCCGATTCGGACTATTGGCGCACACTCTGTGCAATCATTCAAGTCTACGGCCGCGGGCACAGATAATCCATAGGCAAGCAGAAGGGAGTTGTGAATGTCGTTGAAAACACCAGTAGATTTCGTGAAAAGAGGCGTAGGGCAGAAGCTACCTTACGTACAGAGGCAGATCACTGCTAGTTTGTCTCCGGCTGCCCCAGGCGCGCGGGGCTGACAATTAAGCGCTGCCTCGCCTAAACCTGCCTCGCCTGCCTCATAGCAGCCCTGTCTACTTCCTAGGAACCTGAGGTATTCCCTGAATCTAAAGCTCCGGTCGAACTTCCATCGACGCTGGCTGCTGTGGGTTTGATTCCGTGCTTCATGATAGGGCTCTCGAGAAAAGCCTGATAGTTGTGGAAGGCATGAGTCTGCTTCGAGCTCATCTCCACTTCTGATGCGCCTCTCTGGAGCATCTCAGCATCGTATGCATCGACGGCCTCCCGCAATGTCTTCCCTCCCGCGTTGACGTCAATCATGGCTGACACGAACTGATTTGCATCTCTTAAGGCATTGTTACCACCTTGACCACGATGGAACTGGAACACGAGGTTAGCCTGAGTTATTGATGGTCGAAGTTAGGTGATAAGGGGCTTGCAGTTCCAGCAGATTCTTGAGATTTCGGTTATCAGCGCTGTCGTTGTGTAGCGCTGATAGTTGAAGTAGTGATGGACTGTGTACTCACTAAAACTCGAGTTAGCATTCAGGAACAGAAAGAGGAACAAGCTGGGGAGGACGTCGAATAAATATAGAGGTAATTCGCCAGAATATAGGCCCAGACCTCGACGCCGGCTGGCACGAGCACCACTTACCCGTCATCGAGTGCGCCGCATCGCCTCCGATCGTAAACCTTCCATCTCTGTTGTCCCATTTTGTCCTGGGGGCGAACACCTTCAGACCGCCTTCCACAGCTCTCACCTTGGTTCCCGGTGGAATCCAATCGGCAACCTGCTTGTAGGGGTCCCCCCATCCCTGCATGTGCCGTCGGTATTCCGCCAGCAGATCTTCGTCCTTACGATAAGATCCCTCGCTCTTGGGCCAGGTGGACAGCACATAGAAGACCCATGTCTCCGGGTTGTCCAGCTCTGGCTTGTCCAGAATAAAGATGCCTGAATACATGGGCTTGTTCGGGTGGCATCCAACGTCCACAATAGGGTGGATTCTCTCGTCCAGCCACCTAGCTTGTTCCGCTTGAAGCTGGAAGGGGAAGTTCACGAAGTGATAGCCAAGTTCCCATGGCTGAGCTTCCTCGCCGAAGAGGGCGCCTCGAGCCCAAGAAGAACCCCCATCGGTACCAATGAGGACGGATCCGGACACAGAAGTACCGTCTGTAAAGTGTGCTGTCACCCCTCCGCCTGCTGGGGTATCGATTCCTGTGATGACTTTGCCAAATTGGACATTGATGTTCTCACCCCATATCTTCCTTGTCTTCTTGATCTGCAGCCGCCTGATCCCGGGGAAGGTCGATTCGACCAGCCTCTCGCCTGTGGCACCATTCCGAATGAGAACACTTTCTTGACCTCGAGCTTTGCAGTCAAGGCCGGGATCGGGCTGGCACTCCTTCAAACGATCAAAGAGCTCAGGCGAGAGACATTCCTGCAGATATGGCACGGCCCAGCTGATAGTGACACCCCAATTGCGATCGCGTGGCGTCACTTCCTTCTCGAAAATGACAAACGGTATTCCATTCTTCTTGAGACCTTGAGCTATCGCTAAACCAGCAAGCCCAGCCCCAATGATTATGACATTGAAATTAGCGGCCATCGGGACAGCATTCACGATGGGTGTACGAGGTTAGGGCTCGAACCAGCCTAGAGCTTCTCAAGTATTGACAATGACCGGCTTCGAGAAGGACCTTATACAACGAGCGAAACAGCCTTGCTAGGCGGCGATATCGAGCGGGAAGTTGTGTCAAGTCTTGTTGCGAATTGAGCTGAGGCGTGGTAAAACCTCAGGCATCCCTCGCAAGGTTTGTGTTGCGCTGGATCCAATCAGAGAATCACCCCGCGATTCATCAGAACATGTCATTGCGGGGTTTGAACTCATTCTACATCACGGCACTATCCAGAGATCAGCCTTATCAGGTCGGTCTTAACGACCTGGCACATATTCGTCGATCTATGAACACTTCTGTGATCGATTGCCGCTCGTCTAGAGGTCTTCAGGCAGTGAATGCAGAGTGACCCACTTTTCCGACGCCTTGCTGACCACGTCCGAATTGGACTCGGATATCCGAACACAACCCCTGCCTCCAGTCAGGCACAACCGCTAGCATTATCAAAGAGCAGGTAATCCAAAAGCCCGCAAGGAAGCTGGCCAGTCTCAACATGACTATCATCGAATTAGCTCGCTTGTTCCTGCCACCACCGACAACTTCTGCCACCCCACAACTATTGGCCAACCTGCCCGCCGTTACCCAAATTATCGAAGCTTCTTCTGGGTTGCCCACACGCTTCTTCTCGTCGCTGACGGACCCGCATACAATGTTTGTGATTGGGGGTTGGCCGAGTGTGGAAGCTCACCGTGATGGATTCCAGGGAAGCGAGGAGCAGAAGCGCCTGTGGCCATTGATTGATGGCTTGATGGATATCCAGTGGATGGAGTATGTCGACGTGGGGAACGGGCGAGTGCCGGAGGCAGCAAGAGAGGGACGAAAGGGGTGGGTATTGGGAGTGGCTTCCTGGAGGGTAGGAGTCCTAAATCTGGAGCAGAGAACACGACTCCAAGAAAGGAAAAAAGAACACACACACGAGGGAGCTGGCATACATGAGGTAGTATGGGCGTGGAACATCAAGAAGGGCCAAGAGCATGGGGAGGAAGATGTTCTAGTGGAACTTGGGGGTTTCGAGGAGAGGAGTGCCGCAGAAAAGTGGGCGGGGAATATACAGGGGGTCAAGTCGGATAGTTCAGAGAAAACACCGGAGGTGTTTTTGATGGAAAGAACAAAACTTGCTACGGAGGAATCGTAGACTAGCCTGGCAACTGGCTCGAGTCAGATGCTTTGGGCAGACCACTGCTTCGGCGATCGACTTGATGGAGCTTTGCTCATGTCAGTCGATTAACGTAGATCCCGCCTCGCTCAACCTCTCGCACCCACAGCTTCCACGGTTTGTCCCTAAAATGCAGTTAGCATACCATCGCCACACGCAATCCATTCGCGTACTGGAATCTTTCATTCATCGCCGTACTGCCCACGACTTGATCCTCCGGCAGTCCTAGATCGCCTCCGTCAAACGCCACATCTCCCATGCCTTCAAAGTTCTTCCTCACCGCCAGGCTGTCTGTCAACGCTTTTGCATTGATCTTCGTATAGATTGCACGATAAACCGCCTTCTCAATCCCATCTGCAACGCAAGTGAAGCCGTGCCTCCTCATCAACACCACGCTGCTCTTAGGCTCTCCACGGTCCTGCCCAGCATCGCCAAATTTCTTTGCGAGCCCCTCTCCAAGCATGATGTTGTTGACCAGCATATCTCGTTTTTCCACCGGAGTCGCAGCCTGCTCATACAGAGGAGACACATCAAAGACCGGTACATCTCTGCCAAGAAACCCTGCCATGTGGTACACTGGTCTCAAAGGCACGCCGGATACCACATATGGCAATACGTCCTCGGCATGGCTGTGGATCACGCATTGCACGGACGGAAAGCGCTTGAAGATCTCGGAGTGGATAAACCGCTCGCTGTAGCCTGGGTGTGGCACAGATGTGGTGGGTGAAGAATCAGAGATCTGGTAGGTTAACAAATCGGCTGGTGAGCTGACAAGCGCAGGCGCCATGTACCCGCACATGATATAGAGGGAAGGGTCCTGAGGATGGCGGACGGAGATGTGACCATATGCATCGACCACGCCATGATGGTGGAGGATGTGATTGGCAGTGATCAATTTGCTGTAGACCTTACAAGATGTTAGGAAATACCAAGTTCGCCGTAAGACTTACATTTTGGAGTTTGTCATCCATCTTGCGGGGCTGAGATAGCTTCCACAATCAGTTGCCAGTTGCCAGTTGCCTTGCTGTGTTTGCTCCGATTGTATATGAGAGCCTGCAATTGGACACGCAGTTCGTGCGACCGCGGCGACAACGTTAATCCCGAGTGCAATTTGAAACGGCAACCCTGACGTCCTGTATGTCAATCAGAGGGTTTGGAACTTCGGAGTTCCTTTAGCAAGAGCCCGTGCAACGTCGCGAGTTGGAAGTCGCACAGCGATGCTTCCGGACTTCGCGTAAAGTTGACGCGTCCAGTGCCGATTGGCAGACTCGGACGCTTATGGGGGTGATGAACGCGGGGACCCCCACCTCAACTTCCACCACCTCCCCTACCTGCTCTAATGACGGACAACTTGTCCCTCCTTCTTATTTTCTCGATTTCTTAGTCTGAGTCGACAAAACCGATACCTGGGAGCTGGCTAGAAGCACGCCATGGACTCAGTCGCAAGCCAGCTCAACAATGTCTCGGCATTCCTCTCACAGCAGCGTCCGATTCATCTGGTCGCCGCCACAGCCTTAACAACGACTAGCCTTCTAGCAGCCTGGGTTGTCATGGACTACAACGCATGGAGGGAATTTGGAACAGGTGGGACCCCGCCCACATGGGCCGGCTACTGGCGAATGACCAAGATCCGATTCAATCGCCTGCTGGCTTCTGACGACCTGCGAGATCCTTCTCCGCTCGATGCCAGCGCAGGCCCGCGCTACCTACCTGCAGATTTCGACCAGAAACGCCGTGTGGGCCCACGACCCCGCATCATGGCAAGGACGATGCCACAGCGCCAGGTCCCATACAAGAAATCGGATTTCGATGACGGCGTGGAGGCGCGAGTACAGAGTATGTGCGCCACACTCGCGTTGAAGTACGAGAAGCTGGTGTATCTCGCACCGGCGAAGACAGAAGGCGGAGCGGCAGATGGAATCTACAGCAGAGAGGAGCTCGAAACACTGAATCCAGCGGTCAAGCATCCGAAGAACAAAATCCTGGCCGGCGAGGTTGGACACGCACATCCTGCAGACGGGAGCTTACATGTCTGGTTGAGTGAAGGAGATGCCAGAAGGGTGGTGGAAGGGGGGTGGGGGGAGAGGTTTCCTTTGGCATTTGTGGACAAAGGGTGGGTAATGGTATACGCCCCGAAGACAATGACTGAGGCCGATGTGGTGGAGGAGATCCTGAAGTCGGGAATTGGCTGGGTCTGCGGGCAAAAGGTGGAATAGAACGGGCGCTGTCGAGATTTCCAGTCTACAGATGTTCAGCGTCGCACGGTATTGTACGGGAGAGCGAAAGGAAGGGAGACTCATCGTGAGCCTCATAATTTGATGCACGTGTTCGCAAGCAGTCAGCCAACCGTAGTAACAGGCCAGACTATGTCGGAACGTGGCATCCCAAAGCTTCCTGATATAGAGAAGCTTTGGGAACGATGATGTGAACAACCGGATCTAGATCTCCAATAATGTAAATCTAGCCAAGGCCGTTTCTTGGAGTCCACGCTTTGGCGATTCTCGCCTTGAGCCGTGACCAATCAGCGCTCGTCAAATGTCGGGGAAAGTCGCGACTACTGCGAAATTTTTCAAGCTCTCCATCGCCCTGCGGCCCGGACTTTCAACTCTGTTTCTTTTCGGTCTTGAACCCTTCCTCCGCACTTTTCCATCTCATTAGTTGCTCATCTGCGATTTATTAGACACGCTCCTTCGCCCTCATAGACACACTGTCCTTCACGCATCAGCAGCAAGCGATTCATCCTCACGCCGGTTCGCTGTACTCTGCACACGACAGACGAGGCACAGCATCACTGGATAATCGATAAGACGCGTTTGAACGCAGCCTCTGCCGCACCGACACCACATAGAGCTGAAGATGAGGTTCTTTTCATCATCATATACCTTCGACTACTCGTGGGAAGAAGTCAGCACCAATAACTGGCGGAAGTACTGCCCCTGGAACGACAAAGCAGAGCATGTTATCGCCGTGGATACGATATCGAGAGGAATCGATTCCGCCACCGGTATCCTGAGAACCGAGCGACTTATTACCTGCAAGCAGAATGCACCGCAGTGGATTCTGTCCATTCTTGGTGGCGAGACGACGAGCTACGTCTACGAAATCAGCTATGTGGATCCCAAAGAGAAGAAGGTCACAATGTGCAGCACCAACATGACCTGGTCGAACCTTTTACAATGTCGAGAAACGGTCGTCTATTCACCTAACAAGACTACGGGCAAGACCGACTTCGACCAAACTGCAAGAATTGTTGCCCTGTGCGGAGGGTGGCAAAAGATTCGAAGCAAGATCGAAGATGTGAGCGTCGAACGATTTCGTGAGAACGCTGCACGCGGCCGCGAAGGGTTCGAGGCGGTTCTGGAGATGTCGAGACAGCTATTTGCTGAGGAGCGAGAGAAGCTGAGACTAGGCCAACCTCTGACAGCATAGTTTCGCATTGAAGCAATGCGCTGTGGGCACGATACATTCACGACTTTGGACACATTAGCGAACATCTAGACGGTATGGCCATGCAGACTGGCCAGCCGAGGAGTGATTTTGAGCGCGGCGTTCTAGAAGAAGTCCGCACATGTCGTGCGTCTGGCTGGCATGCCGGCGCCCATGTGTATTCCGACACCACTTACATCACTCATAGAGTACTGTGATAATGGATAAAGATCTGTAATTCCTCATCCAGCAAATGCTCAGGTGTGGTTCAATCAATGTGGATTCATCTCGGTAGCCAGAGCTTGTACTGAATGTCAATTCGCCAATATAAATACAAGGTAGGTACCAACCCCCTGCAGGAAGGTACGTCCGGTACTTGTAGGCAATGCCGCGGAAAGATCTTGGCAGCAATCTACACCACGACACAGCCGGTCGGAACACAAGGAAGGTAAAACGCGCAACTGATTATCTTGACTCGCGATTTGACAAGCGTACAGCAGCAATGTGCAGACAATCCAACCATGCATCATGTCTTGCAAACGCATGAGCACGAGCAATAAATCCCCTGCGCGCGATCCTACGTGATTTGCTCGGACATTTGCGACCAGACTTTGATCTATGGAATAGCCGGCAGCAAATTGATTGGAGACAGCCGGGCTCGTGGGCGATGATTTGTTTGAGGGGTCGTACTTGTAGATCTCGTGCCTAGCGCTACCGCATGGCCCAAAGTCAAATCTCTTGGGGAACCTGAAACTGGCGCCCGCTGGCCACGCATGGTCCTGCTGTGCGCCGCCGCCGCATGTAGGACAGGGGTTTAGCAACCAACCGTGACCTTCCCTCAACCTTCTCTGGAGCCTTTGTGAAATAACGATGAACGGTGTCGCTGCTTCCTTTCTGCAGCCGGACTCTTTCACAATGTGCGACGCTTCGCCTATGCATGACAACATCCTTCTTCTCCATGGCTATGCAGCCGCTCGACGCTGAGCTGCCCTCGCTACCTCAGACACTCATTTCCTGAAGGGCCAATCAGAGTACCCGAGGGCTTTATTTCCCGGTACCCTCCTTGTCCCCCAAAGTCGAGCCCCCTGCGGACTGCGCCCATCACCCCCTCCTCCACGGTTATGGACGTCGAGCACGATGAACTTCCACCTCTCCCTCAATTATCCTCGAACACATCACCAAAGCGTCCGCGACGTCGACCTCCGATAGGGCCCAGAACCGCCTTTGTCTCGTCCGCCGTTGTTCCCCACCCGGGTCCCGACCAAGTCATATCTACTCTGATAGACTCATTAACCGCAATATCGCAAAGCGCACGAGATCAATTGAAACTCGATCTTGCTGCCGACGCACCACTCAACACTGTCCACTCTGAGAGACCCAGCGACGATTTTGACTTTGACGGACCGCCATCTCCAGGCTCATACTACGCCGAAAGCGCTTTCGCTGCCTCGATTATCCCTGCGTCAGATGTCGACGATGATAGCGACGGAGATGCAGCCGCGCCACCCGTAATTCGCTTCTCACGGGCGCCTCCGGTACTGCCCAAGAGGAGGTCTAAGAAGTTGGGCTCTAGCCAATCTTTTAATACCATGCTTTCTGACCGAAGCATTTCAATTCGGACTTCTATGCAGAGCATGCGGTCGCAGGACGGTTCGAACGCGCAGAGTCTGAACGTGCTCAACAAGCGTAATAATTCTGTCACAAGTTTAGCTTTGTCCATGATGAGCAGTCGAAGCCGGAAAACGTCGCCGGTGAAGACGTCGCGCAACCCCAGTCCACAGCCCCGACCAGAGCCAGGCCCCCCAGCCTCTGCTACGCCGGTGCAGCATGGTCCAAGCGAGCAGGATTCATCACCAAAAAGGCGGGATAGCACCAGTAATGACCGTGGAGACGACTCCCATGCCAGCAGTACGCTTAGTCCGCTGAATCGAGAGAAGCTTGAGGAACATTTGATTCCCTCCCGGCAATCGTCAATCAGGAAAGCAGAGCGCATGGGACAGCATAGGCACTCGACCGGAAGTCGCGATTTGAAAGACCTAAAGATCGACGAGGAACTGATAGGCTCGGATGATTCGACAGTCAGAAGGATAAGAGAGCTCCAGGAGGCGCGCGAGAAGCGCCACAGTGAATGGCGCAAAGAATCCGCCCTGAGCCCGGAAAGGTCGTCCAAGCGCCATTCTGCACCGAGTCCAAAACCTTTAAGAAGGTCTAGTACCTATCAAAGCTCCAAACTCTCGGTGACAGAAGTTTTGGTTGAGTCTGAACAGGAAGCGTCTCCACAGCTTTCTGCTCGAGTGAATGCGACTGACTTGGTTCTGATGCCGGCATTGGTTGCAACTGGTAACGACGACAGCCCCTTGACGCCTGTGGGGGACACAGCGAGCGAAACTCAATCTGCGCGTCCTGCAACTCACAGTCCAGCAACAGTTCCCAAACTTGCTTCACCTACACCTCCTCTCAATCGAGGCACTTCCATGCAGCACAAACGTACATCTGTCACTTCGAACAAGGCCGACTCGAGAGCCGAGGACATTAAAACCATATCAGACGAGGTCGAGGCATTTCTAAGCGCCCCACGCTTGACACAGAAACTGCGGCATCCTCGGACTGGCCGTACAATTGCATTCTCAGAAGTCGGTGATCCGAATGGCTTCGTTGTATTCTGCTGTGTGGGCATGGGCCTGACAAGATTCGTGACGTCTTTCTACGATGAGCTGGCACGGACCTTGAAACTCAGAATCATTACACCCGACAGGCCTGGCGTGGGAGAAAGCGAGGCGGTACCCGAACGCCTCAACAACCCGCTAACATGGGTTGATGATGTCGCTGTTATCTGCCACATGCTGGAAATCACGCGCTTCTCACTCCTAGCCCACTCTGCGGGAACCATCTTTGCCCTAGCAACGGCGCTGAAAATGCCTCAATTCGTGCGTGGACGAATCCATCTTTTGGCTCCATGGATACCGCCGTCTCAGATGCCCAAAGGAGCCGTGGGTGGCACAGATGCTCAACCTGTCGCCAATTTGCCAATGTCACACAGGATCTTGAGCGTTCTTCCAGCACCAATGCTGAAAGTCGCCAATTCGAGATTTCTCTCAGCGACAAGTGCCTCGGTCGAGGCCAAGCCGTTGAAAAACAAAAAAAGCAAACATTTGGATAGCTTAGACGCTGAACTGTTTCAGTCATATGATGACTTGAACGGTTCTTCCTTTGTATCGGCCTCTGATCTCGAGGCACCTCCCTCAGTGAGAGGCATGAACAGAGAGGCACATGCCCTCCGTGTCGGCGGCCGACCGGGTTCACCATCTCCCGAGCCTCGGACATCATCTACTTATGCTTCGCGTCCAACATCGCCACGCCTCACTCTTGAGGCGCGATCAGCTCTATATAATGCCCAACTGACGCACCGAATCTGGTCACTTGCGACGCTCAATGCGAATCCAGCCGTTGACCTGATGACCTGCTTAGAAAGAAAGAAATACATCGGATTTCGATACGCGGACGTGACACGGTCGATAGTGATTCGACACGGTGCGAAAGATACCCGAGTACCTCTGGAGAACGTCAAATATCTGGAGAGCATAATGAAACGCTGCGAGCTGCGTGTGCTACAAGATGAAGGCCACAGCCTGATGGCAAGCGCAAGTGTCATGAGCAGCGTCCTCTCCGAGATCTCCAAGGAATGGGACGAGTGGGAGAAGATTGCGCGCGACAAACAGAAGCGAAAAGCGGATTCGTCGGCTGTGAGCACACGCAGTGGAAGGCGATAATGATGTGCGTCCGGGTCGGTGTTTGGCGCATGGGCTCGGGGGACGGAGGTCAGATGTGTGAATCTGTGCGCTTGGAGGGCATGTTAGATGAATCTCATCTACAGGCAAACATAACGAGAGCCAATTATTATTGGCATGAAAGCTCTAATAGAATAAGAGCTACGACGAGACCCCGATTGGAGGTGGTCAGGTGTGGCTTCCAGAGCAAGCGAAATACCCCCACGGCGTTACAGTACGAATTCAAGTGGTAGATGGCGAGGCTACTCGAGATAATATGGGGCTTGAAGCTTGCACCTGTGTCTTGCACTTGAATAGAACCGAAGCCTGTATTGTTCAAGCCAACTCAAGTCGCCAGTCTGACTCTAACATTTAGCAATCGTCTTCTGGAGGCAACCAGGAAATTTCGAGGTCTGTCATCGCCTGGTCTTGCCCACCCTGGCTCACGTCGCAAAGAAATGACCTGTTCTGGTAGGACGCGACCTTGATTATCAAAAGTCAAGTCAGATCAGAGCTCATCTGCAAGTAGTGCTGACAGTGGCATGAGGCAACCAACGCGCCAAGACCTCGGACAACCTTCCAGCTACCATTGCTGTTCTGTGTGCTATCCTCGTCCTCAACTCTGCCGATCGCGACGAGCTCCCTCCCCCTGTGTCGAGCCTGTACGGACTCTCCTCCCCGTCCTGGTGTTGATGTAGTCTTGGCTCGCACCGCAGATCCACCACGTATACTCCACTTCGTGCCAGTGTCACTAGGCCATTTAGACTTTTGGTGTGCTTACGGTGCCCCGGGGCTTTCAGTGTAAGTCCGAGGGGGCATGAGTGAACTGCATTACAGGCGAAATCGACAATTCATAAACATGGTTGGGGTTGATACGAGCCAGAACCGGGGATTCTCTGATCGCTTGCGATAATGCGACCTACCAGCGTCTGGCGAAGGGCGGTGGTGGGCAACGGAGCACGACCTCAAGCCGGCACGAAGCTTCCTCTAGCGACGTACATTCTTCATCGTTTGCGACAACATGGCTGTGAAGCCATCCATGGCGTACCCGGCGACTTCACTCTCCCCTTCCTATCATATGTGGAGCGGGCAAATATGAAGTGGATTGGCAGCTGCAATGAGCTGAACGCTGCCTATGCCGCCGACGGATACGCTCGTGTTACAGGCCTGGGCGCTGTTTGCACCACTTTCGGAGTGGGAGAGTTAAGCGCCATCAACGGGATTGCTGGCAGCTACGCCGAACGTGTCCCGGTGGTTCATATTGTCGGCTCTCCTAGTACCAATACACGCAAACTCTATCCCAGAGGTGGGAAGGGAACGTTTCAAGGCCTTGTTCACCACGCTTTGGGTAGAGGTCAGGATTTGGATTTGTACAGCAACCTGTACAAATCTGTCACTGCTGACGTACTGCGTCTGTCTGAGCCGGGCTGTCATACCCGACGCATTGACGACACCCTACGTACGTGCTTGACTACTAAGACGCCCGTCTATATGGAATTGCCGAGCGACATGGCCTCAATGGACGTGGATGCCAGTGACCTTTCGGAGCCATATGAGCTCAATCGAGACAGTACGACTTCAGATCGCGACTCGTCAATTAAAGACTCAATCCTCAGAGACCTGAAGGGGGCGAAACGCCCGTTGATTATGATTGACGGACTAGCTGCTAGGTTTGGCACGACTCAGTCTCTGAATGAGTTGGTTGAGCGGACCGACATACCGACCGTCGTAACGACCCACGGGCTTGGGATTGTAGACAGTCACCACCCCAGCTACTACGGTATTTACACTGGCAAGCTCGGGAATCAACAGATCCACGACTATGTTCAGCAGAGCGATTGTGTCCTCCTTTTCGGTGAGCTCTTCAGTGACACGGCAACCGTGGGCTGGACTGCAGTGCCTCCAGAAGCTAGTACAGCGAGTTTCTCAGGGAGTGTGGCAACCTACAAAGGCCGCACTGAACATTGTGACATCAACAAGATGCTGGAAATCCTCCTTGAGCAATACAGCCCGCAGCGTGCTCCTCTAGACGCAACGGGCCTGTCATACGCCGAGCTTCTCCCGCGGAAGGAGGCTCTCGTCATCCGCCCTCCAGATACGAAGCCCGATGATCCAGTTACTCAAGATTACCTGTGGCCGCGCCTTTCTTCATTCTTCCGCTCCAAAGACAACATTCTGCTTGCGAACGGAACTCCACTCATTGGGGGCGCCATGTTTTCCCTTCCTCGTCAAGTTCGTGTCATTGCCTCCGGCCTCTGGTTCTCCATCGGGCAGATGCTGCCCGCCGCGCAGGGTGTGGCGCTGGCCCAACGGTCGCTGCCTGAGGATCAGCGCGGAAGGACTATTCTGCTGGAAGGGGACGGCAGCTTTCAGACAACGGCGCAGGAGCTTAGTACCATCATTAAGCTGAAGCTTGATATGACGATTCTGATGGCTAATAACAGGGGCTATGCATACGAGAGACTGATCCAGGGCCCTGATGCGGACTACAATGGCGTAGCGGACTGGGATTATACGCTAGCTCCGGCGATGCTGGGTGGCAATGCCCCTGGAGCACAGGAGGGGTATCCTATCGTTAGCGAAAGGGTGGAGACCGTTGGGCAGCTGGAGGAGTTGCTGGGCAGTGAGAGAATACAAGAAACAAGAGGACTGAAGTTTGTGGAAGTGATGATGGGCGAGAAAGACGTGCCGAAGTACTTTTTGCCAGCGTTGGAGGGTGCAGGCAAGAAGCTGGGAGGGTGTGCGATGGATCGAGGGGCGGAGACGATGACTGAGCTTGGGAGTGGTCAGTGAGACATCTGCACGGAGGTCTGAGACGGGCAAACAATACAGATAGCCTCTAGAGGCTGTAGAAGGGTTGTTTGGATAGCAATCAAATGACCGGTCATTTGAATTGGTCTCTCTTCCTCCTTCATCTCTTCGATCCTTCATTTTTCCTTTATAATGGCGTGCATCGAGTTCTGTCGAGGTCAGCAGAAGTTTGTCACGTTGCATCAGCGTGGTGCTCTCTGCTGAACATCTTGCGATGACTCCCATCGATGAGGCTGTATGCAGGTCGATTTGTTGACATTGCCGATCCAGTGCTCTCGGGGCTGATGATTCCCGAAGTTGAAGTCCGCAGCGATGCTGGCAAACTTTGTCCCAAAACGGGGTTCGAGCTCGTATTCTCGAGCCGATGCGATCTCTTTCGAAGCTTCAACAAGCCAATGGAGCTAAGAAGAGAAGTCCAGCCTTTGTGAGAGCAACTACAGTGCGCCACGGCCCGAAGTTTGGGCTGTTCATGCATGCGGGGTGGAGGCGATGCAAGCCACATTGACTGTGATGAACCCCCCTTTCGTGTTGCAATCCTCAGCCTGGCGCTCGCCCACGAAATGATTTATCTCGACGACCTCGCCGAAATGGTGAAGGCCAGTGCATTTGGCTTACTACTTATGCTGCGCGGATTTGATTGTATCGTGGATTCCGTAGCTCACCATCATCCCTACGATGAGTTCACCTCCACGGCCGCCTTCAAGGTCGCCTTCACGATCGACGAGGTCGGGGCTGGATCTCCTGCCACTTACTCAGGCTCCTTCATTTCCTCCGATTCTGCACGGCGGCTACATCTACCAGGATCCGGGTTCTGCGCCAGATGATCGCGCAACAGGGCAACCTATTCGGCGCGCCGGAACTACCCTTTCACAGGAGCGTGAAATCTATACTCGGCAATCTCCCTCGCAACGTCTTCAGGATCTGTCGCTCCGCATCCACAAGCGCGACATCGATGGGGGCTGGCGGGCGCAAATATTCGAGGCTCAACCTCAACCTCCACCCGGCCAACACCAGGAGACTTCGTTTACTGAGACCGAGATATTACGCAACTGGAGTCGCCAAGACGTTGCCGAGGTTGAGAAGGGTCCTTTCCCGACACTGAACGTTCTTGATCGAGGTCCTCCTGCACAGACGACCCACGCGCATGAGAGCTTGGGGCACATCCGGTGGCTGTGCGTACGCAAAGCCAAGGGAATGACTCATACTGACGCCAATAGTCATGACCACAAACATGTCATGAAAAGACTCGATTTTGAGGTGAGAGTACCCTGCCGAAGGAGGTCGTGTCTGCTAAACCATCACGGTAGCGATTAGTGCTGGACCGTGGATGTCGTTCCTCGGGTTTTGGGATGCACGGCCTTACGAAGCGCCTGCTCAACCGGGTCTTCAGCAGTGACGAGCGGCAATACGTTCTCGGCAAGTTTCTGCTCCCTACCGCCATCAGATATGATGGACAGTCTAAAAGTCCCAGCGAACTGGACAAGCCGTCTCTGTTTTTTAACTTTCCTTATCTGAGCTTGGAACATCATCACTGCTGGAATTGCGATCGCTGCAAGGCGGGCGCACCCGACGACCATCCCATGCGCTCACTGTTTCAATTCCGCTACCGACTCCAAAGAACGAGGATGAAAGATAAAGCCCAAGTTGCGAGTGTGGACCCGACCATTATCTCTGGATGTTTACCGCCAAGCGTGCGGGTTCCTTTCGCCAGACAATGCGAAAGAGAGGCACCTCTTATTCATGTTCCACAACTTTGGATTGCAATGATCAGTGAAGGTAAGTAACAGCAAAATTTATCGGCAAGGCGCTAACACCTTGCCGATCTTCTGTGCACCAGTGGAACAATTAGCGAGAGATCCTTGCGAGGGCAAGAGGTGCAAATCAAGAGGACAAAGGAGCAACACAGAACAGAACACACGACAATACCTCCTCTTGTCCGAATCATTTTCGACCATTCTCTTACAACCGAGTATTTCACCTATCCAAGCGAGCAATGTAGTTGGTGGTTTGTAAGTCTATCATTCCCTGCACCACGAGTCAATCAAATGGATGGGCAGGGGTCCACAGACTCTCAGCAGACACCTTGGTCGGTGATCTGCTCTAATTTTGGGCAGTCTGCCCGTCATCTATATCGACTCTCATTGCTGGTAAGATGGCCTCTGTGCTGATGTGACCTGCAGGCTTTGTTAAACAAACAACGTATCATCCTTAACAGTTGCAATAAAGTGGACGCAGACGAACGCAAAGACCAAAGTCAGGGTGGAACGAATACTGAAAAGCGAGCAAGCAAAGTAAACTTCAAGCCTCTTACTGCTCAAGAGTATATCTTCTGTCGGCACGAAACTCCCCAAACCGACAACCATATCGACATCCACAATTGGCGCGATATTCTGACTGAAGCTGGGAAGCAAGGCATTGAGCGACTTGATATCTGGTTGAGAAAGGGAGCTCCAGGTCTCAGTATCACTCCAGCGGATGCAGCTACCACAAGTACCGCGGCTCCGATCGCGACGCCAGCGGTAGCAGCAACAAACAACCCTCAAGCTCAAAATCTTAGTACTCCCGCCCAGAGTAATGCATCGGCATTCTCCACATCATCTAATGCACCAGCATCATCAATCAACTCCCAAGTGCCAGGATCTCAGACACAAACATCTTTGTCAGCATCTGGAACGTCTGCTCCGGGCAATTCAACGCCACCAAAGGAAAGAAACCCTAGGGGCCACTCGTTTGATAGAGTGCCTTTCTTCTATTGGCCAATCATCGATGACTTCCGCAAACCAAGCGAGATATCAGATGTCAAAAGAGCAATTGCGCTTCTCAACATGACTTATGAAGATTTCTGCAAGAGGCACGAAAAGCTCTTATCACCCCAGACACATGGCAAACTGGCTGTGTCGAGCAGCAATGCAGACATTACTCACTACAGCTACGCCGCCATCTTTGAATTCCTGGAGACGAGAAAACATTCTCAGAGTCCAGATAATCTTAAAACACTCTTCGAGTTTCGAGAGCGATGTCAGAGCCTCATCCACTTTTACATTCCCGTTGAGGCTGATGATGCTTCGGCACCTCTGTCACATTCTGCAACGAAGATCGACCCTGATGCTGTAGTCCTCTACTGGAGCCTGGTGCGAGCTATTGTGCAGGTAAGTGATGACTCGTGTGTTTTCTGCAATGGTCATAACCTCATACTGCGCAGGTTGCGGTGAATGATGCAACGAAGATTCCCAGTCTCAGTGCGACCATCTTACACATCAAGGAAATACAGCGATTAGCACAAGAGCTCCATTTAGGCACAGAGTTAGCTTTCTCGGCTGACGCTAGACCATCGACTTACTTTCTACCAAATCGCGTTGTTCTTGAGACGATTGTACTGTCTCTGGTTCAGGTGTTCGATTTGCTGGCGACAACATTGGTGAAGCTCAGCACACCATCTGACGATGGACTGTCGGTTGCCGATGTTGCTAGTGCTGCTCAGAGATCTCTGGCAGACGCAAAGGCACAGTTGATTGTCGAAGCGGATGACATGATACCCGAAAAGGGTTTGGGGAGTGTGGTCACATCCGAGGCCATCGTAATCATGCTGCTACAGCGTTTGAGCGCGGGCGTGTACAATGAAGAGAAGATCGAGATTCTAGAACTCTACGAGCGGACGGTCGAGGATATTGTAAGTTGGAGATACATGAAACCGTCTGGGCCGGCTGCAACCATTGACCATCCTTAGGCACTGAAACTTGACTCTGAGCAAGGGGCGAGCCGAAGGTTATTGCTGAAGATCAACAGCCTTGTCGAAGAACTCGATATCGTCCATGAGGTCCTGCGCCAACAGAGCGCTATCCTAAAGATGTTCCGCTGGGCCCTCGATCCGGCATCATTTGACCGAAGGAGTGTAAATCGCCGAATTAGCTTCGAGGATGAAAGTAAGTGTATTGATAGAATCATCCAGGAAGTCAAGGGCAGGACACTTGAATGCGAGGAACTCAAGGAGCGAGCAGAACGGCTTGCGGAACAGAATGTGCAGTTGGTGGAGACGCAGCAAGACGACAACAGCAAAGCCATCATGGTCTTCACCATTGTGACGGTGCTTTTTTTACCTCCGTCGTTTATCAGCAGCTACTTTGGCATGAATCTGAAAGGAATTGGTAACACGGATTCAGGGCCTCGCCGCTTCTGGTGCATTGCGGCTCCCTTGACAGCAGGGGTGACATTGCTTTGTGTGCTGTTGGTCTATTTCACTCCTATCAAAAGAGAGTGGAAGAAGGGGCGAGACGTGCGAAAAGAAGGTGGCACATAGAGACGATGGACTGAATCCCGGGTCCTCGAATAAGGTACGATAGTGCACGTTGCAGTGGTTGCCTCCTGCCTTCGTGAGTATGCCTTGGCCTGGCGGGAAGCGCCATACCGGTAGCGAGAAAGAATCGCAGGTGCTGACTCAATGAAAATACCTTTGAACTTTCTATCTCCTTTGCTTCTGCCTTGTATGGTATCCACAAACTCTCGACTTGTCACTGGTTACGTATATCCGCCCACATCATCGAAATCCATCGTTATATGATGATCGTAAAGTTCGTAAAATTGAGACAGCATGACAGCATCCACAAGGACGTGCTAAGACTGCTGGAGACACTCCTGAAGTCGTTGGAGACTATGCTAGTCAGCTAAGTCGTAACTGCAGCTAAGGGCTCAACTCACGGCAGGCAGACTTCCTGGAAGAAGGACTTCAACATATCCGCCGAGGCATCTGCGCCATCTGCAATGCAAGAAGGCCCCAGTGGTGCAGTGGCATTCAGGCAAAAGAGACATGCACTGCTATATTTGACGCCCATTCTTCTTTCCACTCGTGGCAAAACGTCTCGAGCCAACTCCATCGCCCCATCAGACGCCTTTATCGATCCACTCCCTACAGCCAGACTGAGTAACAAACGGCCAAACTCGGCAATTTGTAAGCGGAGTATGGCTTCAGCGGGCTGTCGAAGAGATGGGATATCCACCAAGTCGTTGTGCACGTGCAGCTTCCACCAGGAGATGTCAGCGGATTCCTGTCGCCGAAGATTCCATGCGTTGAAACAAGATGCCCAGGTGCTCCCCAGGAGTATCAATGCATGGTACGCTAAACTGCACGCGACCTCGATCTTTTCTGAAGTCGCCAAACGTATGGTCTCCTCAACGAGTGGAATTTGCGCACGGCTGACCCGATCATGCCTGTGTTTGTGTTCCTGGTGCATGGCTGCCACTGTGTGTTGGCACTCTTTTACCACGAACCCTTGTTCGTTGTGCTGTACTTGGATCTGAGCGGCACTACAAGAATGAGTTAGTCTCTGCGGGTTGCCCTGCATCAACTTCACCAATCGCGCCTCGTCGCCATTGTCCACAGAGTCCTGACGATAGTGGTCAACTGCGATGTGCGGTGTTTTGGCTTGGCTGACAACGAAACAGGCAGGTCGGCGGCTTCCTGCCGATCTATTGCCTTCGAAAACGAGTAGCACGTCCTGTAGCTGCAACCAAGGACCCCAAGGAGACTTTGCTGCGAGCTCGCAGTTGGAAAGTCGGAGATTCAATGATAGCTCAGACTTGTTGCAAAAGTCGATGAAAGGGCGGACTTCGCGACGCTTGCTGCTAACACGTTGGTAGCAGTCTCTAAGATCATCTGAAGCATGGTCAACGCTTGCGACCGGCCCAGACGGGGAGCGAAATGCAAACTGAGCGAGGGTTTCGAGAGTCTGAATCCTGTCGCAAAGTCCAGAGATTCGTTCCTGCACTTCGGCGGCTCTTTGATAAGACCTTGTCTGTTGATCGGCTTTGCGCGGTACTTTCTTGCCGCTTAGGGGTATGATACCTTTGCGTGAATGCTGCTGCTGGATATCCTTCACAACAAGGGCCTCAACAATCAGGACATCATCTTTAATCATGGTCAAAAGCCGTTTGACTTCGCCGAGTGCTCCTGAACCCCAAAGCAGAGACAGTAGCTCTTCAGAGCGATGCCCATCGCCGTCCTGTTCATTCTCGCACGGCCACCAAAGATCTCTCCACGCCGTCAACCTTATCAGTGCGACATTCAGCAATGCCTCTCTACCTCCTCCAACACACTCGGTAGCGGTATAGCGCACTGCTGGCTCATCGTCGCTCAAAGAGTCCTTTAACGTGTCCAACACGTGCTTTAAAGTCTTGATCACACCTAACGTGAGCAGCACGACAGTCGGTCCATCATACATGCTGTCATCATACGGTCTGCGGTTCCTCGGCAGGATGGAAAAGAGAGAAGAATGCAAACCGGGAAGTCGGCACAGCCGACCTTTTCGAGAGCGCCGCAAGTCGGCAGTGCATCCTGCAAGCCACATGGCCTCGAACACAAGGTCGATGCATCAATACGAGGCGGCCACGCTAATGCACCGCCCGGAGCCAGACCCAATAGGCAACTGACCCCTCTTCGCTCATTGAAACCGGGCAACCCCCAGCCGTTCTGGAGGAGTGGTTCGCAATTGCCGTAGGTCTTCCTGCGCACCTGTGGCCAGAATTCTCTGCATCACTTGACGCGCATCAGGTACACAAGATGTCACAGCCATGACCCATGTATTGCGACACGCCGTCCCGCAATGTCTTCAAAAGGTGCGACAAATCAAGAACCTACTCCATCAGCCCGAGGGTCGACAGATTCTATCAAATGGCGATAAGCGGCGGGCCGAAGTCGATCTGGCCGAGTGCGAGACCACCTTACAAATATTGGACGGCGAAATCAGCAACGATAACGAAGACCAAGAATCATCCCAAGGAAGTCTTGCGAACCACCTCAACATCATTCTGAACGACCTGAAATCCGTAGACAACATCATTCGGGTGTGTGTCGACAGCAGCCTACCCTTGCCACATAATGTGTAAGACGTCTAATCTTGCTGCCTGTTCGAGTCCCCAACTGACATGCGAAGCCCTGGTGTCCGAGATAGTTTAGAGGAAGAGTTGCGCAACCTCATCGAAGACATCGGAACGGTACAGCGTCTCCGCCCATCCCGAATCCCGAACGGCCCGAGCCCCAATCTTCGAGGTCTACTAAGCCGACACGGGAAACTCGAAGAGCACTTCACCGAGTCGCTCAAAGCGCTCATACTTCCCCTGATAGGCGGGCAGCCGCTGCTTCATAAGAATATTGGAGCCATAAAGCCGCTATGGTCAGAACTTCCGCCTATACACAACCCTGTGGGGGAAGAGATCGGAAGTTCAAAGTGGATCAACGACAATCCGCAGAACGATGGCTATGTCATCAAAGCAGACACGATCCAGATGGCAAGAACTGTGCTTAGAATACTTTGCAACGCATGGCTCTCTATACCCGACCAGAGCAGTAACCCACAAGTTCGTGCGACGTTGATGCGGTTGCGACGCATGCCGAAAATTGTCCTGACTCTAAAGAGTATGCGAGGCTCTCGGTGGATTGATTATTTCCTTCATTCGGAAATTGACGACGACTCATTCCCTTTGAGCGAGGCCATGCTCAAATCGACTGTCTTTCCCGAGACTTGCGCTGCAGATGCAGAGCGCTTCTACGCCGAGCAACGCAGAATTCAACCACGTACATGGGGGGATCAGCGCTTTTTCCAGCTCTCACCAAAGGAACCGCTTCCATATCACAGAGACCATCACCGGGGCAAAGGCGGGTTTTCCGACGTATACATAGTTCGCAATGCTTTCGACGACAAGCAATATGTCCTCAAGGTTACCAAAGATTCTGGTGGTCCGCGTGCCCACGACCACCTCCGCAATGACGCAGAACATCTTCAGGAGATATGCAATGATTGTCGGCAGGAACATATTCCTCACATTGTTCGGTTGGTCAATACCTTCTCCCGTGGTCATCAATTCGGTCTGGTGATCACACCTGCCGCGGATTGCAACCTGGAGCAGCTCCTGTTCAACTCTGCTCAGGATCCGGAGGCTTTACGTTTCCTCAAGCCCTCCTTGCTCAAAGCCATTGGATGCCTGTGTCGCACACTCGTATACATCCACGAAGTCAAGAGCAAAAGACATCGAGACATCAAACCACAGAATATCCTATTCCAACGGATCAGCTCGGACGGCAACTCGAATTTCCTCTGGTCCGACTTCGGTCTAGCTAAGCAGCTGGCCACAGATGCGAATGCGCACAGTGCCACGTACTCAGACTTTCAAGGAACCATCCAGTACGCGGCGCCGGAACAACTTGACAACGATGTTGCCCATGGAAGGAGTGCGGATGTGTTTTCATTCGGTTGCATCATGTTCGAGATTGTTGGTTCAATGCTCTATCAGGAGTACTCCAGGGACGCCAATGGATTCCCACGTCGACTTCAAAACTACAAAGACAAAATCAACATGCTGCACCAAGGAATTGATGCTCTTATCACAGAAGAAAGGCGGAAGAGCCACCCGCATCTCGCGGCGATCCACGACATATTTCAAGGAGCCGGCAATCAACATCGACGGCACCATAGCAGTTCAGACGCAGAGCCGCCGAGCGGCCCGAGTCTTACGCCTCTCTTGAAGCTCATCAAGAAGATGACATGTGCTGAGCCCACTAAACGACCGAAGGCCATGGACGTGGTAAGGACATTGTTCGATATGCGAACAGAGGGTCTTGAGTTGTTCTGTCCTGAGTGCTTTGATGCGGTCCAGTGTAACAAGGCAGGCCCTTTCAGCGGTAGGCGAAAAAGATGGTATGAACTATGAACGTTACAGAAGACAGCAAGTCATGCTGCATGAAACGTGGGCTAGCCGTGACTTCCACGTGGTTGAGCACCTTTTCGCTCGAGCTCTTCGAAAAGAGGTGTTCGGGATGAGAATCATCCCAACGTGACTCATGTTTCTAAGGAGCGATCCACTGAGGGCTCACCAAGGCCACTGCTTCTCGGTCTCCTCCGGATCCTGCCTGGATCTGATGCGCTAGCAGCCGGCAGCCCCACTTATGGTCATTCTCAACAACTACGACCAGGCTTCTCGCGCTTGTCCCGGGTGCATTAAGATGGCAGCGCTCGAAAGAAACAGAGGAACGCCTGGTATCCTTCATTTGTGACTGCGGATGTGGATGCTCGAATGAACGCGCATATAAAAGGCTTCTGTGGAAAAAGTTAAAGGCACCACCAGTGTGCCAGTCTGGTTGGGAAAAGCGTCTGTATCCAGAGACACGAAATCATGTTAGTCCATTTTAGCGAAGGAGTTGGTGGCCATCACTATAATAACAAAGCAATCTGCCGGACGCAGAGCTCGCTATCGAAGCCGGAAGCTTGGGCGATGAGCAAGGAAATTGCATGTCCTCGCTGACTTATGGATACGGTCTGATGGTTCAAAGGCGCAGGATATATACCACTCCGAGACCCGGTTATGGATGAAGCCTTCGTGATTCAACAAGTCGCAGCTCATCTTAGCCTAGAGAACAGTAAAATGCTATGAGCTCTCCACTTTACAGAACTGCGGTGGTCATGTTCACGCTTGCGGCAGACACGGCGAGAGTGGGTCGTGGAAGTTGACGTGGCGACTCGCCCAGCATCCATCGAGGCAAAGGCGGTACAGCTTGTTTTGGGCATCGGTCAGGACCAAACACATGCACTGCATATGCACCCACGGCTTCAGCCTGCCGTACTGGGATTTAGACATGCACAGTAGATCAAGTCGTCACCAGTGCCCGACTCCAGGCAGTCACCACTTGATCGAGAGCGGATCGGGGCGTCGGCATAGCCTCCACATGAGACAGTGTCATAGTGGGCGCGTAGGAAGCCTTGCATTACCTTTCCACAGCCCAGATAACGAGAAGCGACAACAAAGCCCGAGGAGGCTTAGACACAAAGCGAGACCTGCGTCCCGAGTTCGAAGAGGGTGACTGCAGAACCATCTCCCGAGCTTCTGGCCCGAGACGTAGGCAGCTGCCGTCCAGTCTTGCCGGCTTGTGCCACACAGAGCGCCGAATCCAGCATAATCTGTCCTCTCATGCTGAAGGTGGCAATGAAGCGTGTGCTCACATCATCGCTGTCAACAAGCACTCACGGTGTCCGCCGGCCTGTCGACCGACAAGTCGAAAACGACTAATGTCCCGGAGTGGCATTAGGCAGTGGATGTCTTGGCGGAGTTGCCAAGCCTTTCACTGCCTGACGAGAAACTCTACTCACACCCGGTCCTCCACGCTTACCTTGTAGTTGTACAGATGATATCATTGAGGAAAGGGATCTGGACGGTCTGTGTCGTTGCCACAGCCTCCGGTATGTTTCAAAGCTTAACTAGACACCATTAGTCTTTGCGGTGCCCGCTCAGTCGCATTGTAGGCGACACTGGGATCAACCCACAGCGTAAGGTCTGGGCTCGCTGTGCGCGCGCTCTATCAGCTCTCGATATTGCGTGTCATTGGGCAGGGGGGTGAGTCATCTTCGGCACGTCGATAGATGGGCACGCCTTTCCTGATGAGCAGGTCAAGTACTGGTATGCTATCCAGGAGATTATTCCAAGATAACTGATCCCACTCATGCCAACCTCCCCGGTATCCCATGGCTGAGTGCCGATCTATTCGATGGCACCATACGAGTCCGTCTTGGTCAGTAACCAGGCAGAACAAATTGCCTAGCATGCTTATCATTGCCCTCCGCGTCCTCGCTCGCTGAGGTGGACTTTTTGTAGACCAAAAGGATCCGAGATGCCTACCTGGTGCGCCACCAATACCACGGCGTTCGATCTTCACATCAGCGTACCTGAGTTCCTTGCTCTACGGGTCGTCGAATAAACGCCATAATTGTATTCTCTGGGCCTGTCAATACACTGAATACTTGGCGCTGCTTCGTGTATGGTTCTGCGCAATGAAACTTGACCGAGCTGTTGGACTGAGTTCGATTCATCCCCTGCGAGCGTACCCAACCCTTTGGCGATCTCTCATTGCCAGCGAGCTGTACAAATGTTGTACAGCTTTGCCCAAGATGTTGCCGTCACGCGCTGCGATCCCTGCCTATTCTGTTGCAATACCGTAAAACCATGGAAGTCTATGGTGCACTCACCGAGAGAGGCCCACAGTCTCGGTACGAGTACTCCCCGAATGGAGAGAATAGCTTGGTAGGAAGCACGTATGCGGGTGGTACGAGTTTAGCAGTCTTGGTTCATATCGATGCACAACTCGGATATGAAAGGAATCTGCGGACTATTGCGGTCGCCGCTGCTTTTGCGGGAGCACATCTAGGTTACCCACCCGTTCGCAAATGACCTGGGAGAGTCTCCAGATACTGCCGTCGGTCGTGTGTGCCATTTTTCGCCCGCAGTCCTGCTCAACAGTACCTTCGGCCAAAGCTTTACGATAGGTCTTGTCAAGGCATCTGTCCGACATATCCAGGCTTTGCCGACGACGTGGCTAAAGTCCTCTGCAAGTGAATTTCGGCAGGTGAGTGCTGGTACATGGATGTCCAGAATGACGAATGTGCAAAACCCTCCAGAAGCACAGTTGACATTGATGTGCATCTACCGAGCCGCGGGGCTTATCAGGCTATGACTCAGCCTTGTCCGATTCCCCACGGTTGCTGCTTTCTTCACCGGCCCCTTCACGGCTTCTCGTTCCATCTCGCTGCTCTAACGTTGCTGCGCTTTCACTGCCTGCCCCGCGATCCCGACTCCGATCCCAAGCGCCAGTCATTAGAGCATGCAGTCATGGCCGTCGACCCACGACTGCAGTTCCCCTTCGATAACGGCTTTCCCTTCCCCAGCCAATCCCCCAATTCCGCGCCGACGGGCCAATATGATCCCAATGCCATCTCCTACGGCATGCCCATTGTGCATCGAGAGCATGAGCAAGACTGGAGTAACTCAAACGGCTTATCGTCACACCTAAGTGGCGGCGCGAATGGACTACAAAATGGCCAAACTAGTCCGCGGGCGCGACTGCGCGGTACGCGAAACAACCAACAATCGCCCTTGAACGCAGCCGCCCGACCCCTTCCGCAGCACACGGCGAGTCCCAAGCAGAGACCAAATCAGAGGCCCAGCGCCCTTGTATTCAAGAACTCGACTGCAAACTATCCACAAGGTGCCGCTGTGCCTTCTAACGACCAGATTGACAGCAACACCGACATTTACATCCCCCTCACGCAAACACCTACCAACAACGTGAACTATTTCTCATCCGATGGTGCCGCTCCTTTACCTTCCGGTCCTCTGGACCCCGAGCTCGAACAAGACGCCATTGACCCTGGTAGCACGGGTCCATCTGCGAACCCTTTTTCTGACAACTTCCCTCTTGTCACTCAACCACCAAACCTTGAGCAATG
Organism: Cyphellophora europaea CBS 101466; assembly: GCF_000365145.1. NCBI lineage: Eukaryota > Fungi > Ascomycota > Eurotiomycetes > Chaetothyriales > Cyphellophoraceae > Cyphellophora > Cyphellophora europaea. The sequence goes on from NW_008481815.1 coordinate 820,826, forward strand.
GCGGACGCGCCTCTTCAACGTCCAACAACCAGTACATCTCACCGAGGCGCAGTTTTTGACATACTTTCCTCACATTGATAATGTCTACTCGCACCGTTCGACGCAAAAGTATAAACGCAAGCCCTTCATGTCGCATTACTGGGACTGCCGTCTCAAGGGCAGACCGTCGGGCACGAAGAAGAGCGAGGATCCAAACAAGAAGAAGCGCAAGCGTGAGAAACGCGAACGAGATCTTTGTGATGTCAAAATCAAGATCACCGAGTGGTTCGGCGAGGACCAATGCCGCGAGCTGGGCATTGAACCAGACTATCCAAAGATGGATGGCACGAACGAAGACGGCCTGCAGATCGTTATGGAGTCAACAAACGACGTCAACGGCGATCCCAATAGCAATGCTTTTGGGATGTTAGAACCCACCAAGCGCTATCCACGTGGACATCCGGGCGCGGATGGGAAGCGGTGGTATACTATTCAAAGAGTGAATGGCAGCGTGCATTCCAACGCGGCAACCGGTATCGTTGAGGATGATGCGGGCGGTGGCGGTGACGGTGACGACAAGGACCTTGATCACAAGCACTCACTTGAGGAGAGTGATCGCATCAAGAAAAATACCGTGCAACGCTTCTTACTCAAGGAGGAAAAAGAACGGAAAGCCGCGAAGAAGGTATAGTGATCACCCCTGGTTGTCACCTGGTAGCTAATTTGTTGTCCAGGGTAAATCCGACCCCAATACTCCCTCTGCCGCCAGCACAACAAGCACCACCTTCTACCGTGCCACAGGTCTCGCACAGCAAACAGCCTCTGCCCACCATGGCCACGTCTCCACCCACCTGACTTTCTTCGGCAACGCCTTCTGCCCTTTCGCACAACGCATATGGATTGCTCTCGAATTGAGAGGCATTCCTTATCAGTATGTGGAAGTAATACCCCCCGTCGTCACCTCAGCGCCCGCCAAACCCGAAGCTCTTCTCGAGGTTAACCCCGAAGGCCACATTCCGTGCATCCGCCATGGCAACTGGGGCATATGGGAGAGCAGCGTAATGATGGAGTATCTCGAAGAGTTGGACGGTGGCGTGCCCCTGCTGCCGCGGGGTAGAGGGAGCGCACAGATCCGCGCGCACTGCAGGTTGTGGGTGGACCACGTGGAGCGCAAAGTTCTTCCTTCATTCTATGCCGTGCTCCTTATGCCGCCGCCGCACGATGATGAAGACGCGGAGCAGACGGAGAACCGAAGTCTGCTCATGAACGCCTTGCAGGCAGCCATCACGAAACTGGTCAACGCTAGTCACGCCATCGGGCCATTCTTTCTTGGCGAGAACATCAGTTATGTAGACGTCATGTTCGCGCCGTGGATCATTAGATTGTCGAGGGTCTTGGAGCGGTATCGAGGTTGGCCGCGGCCGGAGGTAGGGACGCGCTGGCAGAGCTGGGTGAACGCCGTCGAGGGCGATGAGAGGGTTCGGCGGACTGTCTGTAAGGAAGAGAGCTATCACGGGGTGTATAGAGGTGTGGGTGAAGATGGGTGGAATAACAGCAGTTGGGCAAAGGATCGCAAGAAGAGTATGGTCGAGATGGCTTACGCCAGATCGGTCATTCGACGTGAAGGGTTCGGGCTCGGTGGTGACTTGTATGGTCGGCTGGGCGCGGATCCAGAGACATTGTAGTCTTCTTGTCGTCCTTATCGACGATGGTGAGCTGCAGCTGTGGTCTGGCACTCTTGTTTCTGAGCGTTGTGAAAAAACACTGCTAGTACTTCCCAGGCTGTGGAAAACTTCGTGGGATCACAGTATTGCTTCTTTCTTCCGCAACCAGCTCACTTCCTCGGACACTCCTGGATTTGAGTGTCGATCTGTCTCTCCAAAATGTCATTTGGGCGTGCTAGTAAGAAGATCTTTCCAAAAACAGGCCTCTCGTTGGCTTTTTGTTTGGCTTCGTTTGTCTCACTAATCATTTCCTGATATGTGAGCGCTTTCAGTGCAACGACGATCTCGCAGAAACATCGGACTCAGCGACAGCCTTTGTCTCATTGCAATGAGGTCGGGCGCTGCTGTGTCTTGGATCTGCTTCATGTTTCCGATTCCAAGAGCGGCATGATCGCATTCATTGTGGTGGGTCGTTTGCCGCCTCGAGTCGCAAATCCAAAGCCGCCGCGACCGCTGCCGTCCGGACCCTTGGGTGTTCTAACGGGCTGCTCCAGCTTTGGCAGGCTCTGTGGGCTCTCGCGTCTTGAGACATAGGCTGATTCCGGCTTTGCGGAGTAAGTGGGATCAAATAGGTCTTGCTGGCGCTGCGAGTTCCGACCATGCGACTGACTCCCCGTGGTCACGCCCCCGCCTCCGCGACCTCGGCCCCGACCTCTGCCTCTATTGGGTGTAGCTGACCTCGAGCTCGGTGGTGTATTGCTGTTCGGCGTTGATGTGCCGGAGCGACTGGTCGGTCTGCCATTGGCATTGTTCGTTGTGCTAGGTGTGCCGAAAAGCTCTTGCCGCCGCTCTTCGTACTTTCGCTGCTTCTCTTCGCGGTCTCTCGCTGCTTGAGCCTGGCGTTCGGCCAGGTTTTTCTCTCGCGCTTTGATCTCGTCTTCGTCTTCAGAAGACTCAGCATTCTTGTCGAGCCTGAGGTCGTTCAGTGCATCCGTGGGCGGTCGGCGGGACTGGACGATTGGAGGGCCCTTGCGCGACAGAAGGACGGGAGGAGGCTTGAATTCGCTGCGCAAGGGTACGGCATTGCGGGACTCGAGGAAGTAGTTTGTCTCCCGCGGTCCTTCGCTACAGTGACCTATTAGCTGGTACTTCTGCATAGGTTGATGAGTTGCTCACGCTTCAGCCCAAAGCTGACGATTGAATTCCGCTTGTTGAGCTCGCCGTTGAGCTTTGGACACTTTGGAGGAGATCTTCCGGGGCTCGCTCTGATCGAGAGGAGTCGGAGCCTTCTATTCAGCTTCAGTAAAGACATATTGAGGATTTTTAGTGTCGAATACGTACATCTGCTGCCGTAGACCACTCGTCGTCCCACGCATCAGGAACGTTGCTCATGAGGGGCAGTGCTGCAGCCAGAAGGCTGGACTGCTTGGAGACGGTATTGGAGGCTCAGATGGTCAAAGCTGCGAGGAGAAACACCATTGAGTAGAAGTCAGTGCTGGTGCTTCCACTAAAGATGGCGTGTGCAGTGAACGTGGGGAGTTGTGTCCAGGGTTTTAGCGCCTTTAATCGATATAAATTTAAGCTTCCGGGCCGGCATGAGCCTCTGACTCCCCGCACCCCCTTGGCACTGCTGCCAGTACATTTCTCCAACCGGCAGCTGCGTGTTTGTTCCCAAATTCAACCCAGCTTGACTACATTCCTGAAGGCAGCTTGGGCTTAAACGCCTCTTATGACAATCAAGGCTAGGTGCGAACCTGGTTAAGGCGAGAATTCGCCTAGACTCTGCCTGGTGATGATGACAAGGGGCTTTGTTTGTGAAAGAACAGAAGCAGTGCTGATTGCAAGGCCGGCGAGCATTCCTTTTGCGGGACGTCCATGATGTTCAATCAAGACTTCGCCGACCATTTCATCTAGGTATAATAAGCTTGGTTTCTCGAATGTCGAACGCTTCCATATGTAGAATGTTCAAGCTGGGGACTTTGGAAAGCCTCGCATTGCTCTCGAAGCCCTAGCTAGGCCGAGATGTGGCGACCCTGCAAGGTCAATAGTCCTAGACAGCAAGGAGCATCAGGAAAATCATATATTTGATCATGCTTCAACCGGAAAGTTAGAGCACTTGAGGCACTGACGTACAAGATGTAGGCACCTTGGCAGTCAATATGGGCAGCACGCCAAGACCATTTACTGCCTGTAATGCTTGGCATTATGTTGCGAAGTCGCGAGCAAGTAGGTAGAGACGAAAAGTGATATTCAGGCTGTACATGACACATGCGTCGTTAATGACAAGGATGGCTTTGAACACTAGAGAGAGACTCTTTGAACCAGACTGAAGCTCTCCCGCGTCTTATTTAAAAAGATATAGCTGTGACGCCTCCATGGCATTCATATTCCACATTGATTGGTCAGGTCAGCAGCACCAGTCTGTCGCAACGGGTCGAATCGGAAGCTGGTATAAGCAAGTAATGACTTGCTGGAGAACCGCTGGCATACTACCCACATGGGCGGGAGAAGAGCGGGAGTATACGACCACCTTGCACCTGAATATTGACATGAATCAGTCTACGAGCTTGTGGCTGGCTGTCATCCGAAGGGCAACTCGAACAAGTCACCCCTTACAGGCTTGCACTGTCTCGAGTCCCTATCAGACACTCACCATGGCTCCTTGAGATCTACGAGGTCCATCGGTCCCAAACAGATATCTGCCACTGCCACCAACTCATTGGAGATGCCCGAAATATGCTAGCTATATCATGGAGGGTCAGGTCTAACGTCGCCAGCAGAATCGTGCTCACACGCTGGTCACAGCTCGGCAGCGTTAATAGCCAACCTGCGTCGATTTCTTGGCCACATGTAGTGCTATAGAATGTGAGATGATGTAGGAAGCGAAGACTTGCCCACTGGGGCGAGAAATTAGTGCGATGGAATGCCCGTTGATTCTGAGGCTCGCTTTGAGATTGCAGGGATTCAGAGTGGTTAAACTTTGCGCACCTCCACTGTTGCAAGTTCCGCAGCGTTGACACCACGGCAACCTTGGAGGAACAAAAAGGGCTCAAAGTCGGGACCATAAAAATGCACTGTTTTCAGAAATGCTTCATTACTACTACAGTCCCGGGGGGTTGAAACTGTGCTGCTTGTGTTCCGCCACTTATGGATGAATCAAATGAATAACTTGGTCTGCTACTTCACATTGTCTCGCTTCCCTCTTTGAAACAAAGCTCCTGCGCCGTACCGTCAGGGTACTAATATGTGCACAACAAAATGTATGGATATCATTGAACTCTTTAAACCTCTTCGTAGCAATGGTCGATGTAAAAATTTAAGCCTTGGTAACACCAACGGCGGAGGTGAGGCCGGTGACGAGGTCGAGGAGCTGCTGGACGGTGCCAGTGACGGTGTCGAGGGTGGCAGGAACGTCAACGAGACCAGTCAGGGCCTCGACATCGGCCAGCAGACCCTCAACGAGGGCCACGGTGCTGGAGATCTCGCCAGAGACTGTGTCAAGACCTCCAGAGAGGTCAGCCTGAGCAAGCACGCCCTGGACGAGCTCAATGACACTCTCGAGCTCGGACTCGACAGTGGCCAGGGTACCCTCGACGTCAGTGACTGCACCGTCCAGGATGCTTTGAACGAGGGCGTCGATGTCGCCGACAGCACCAGTGACGGTGGTGAGGAGGCCGGTGACAACCGAGAGGAGGCCGCCGGTGGTGTTAAGAACAGTGCTCAGGAGACCTCCAACGTCAAGACCGAGTTGACGCTTCTCAACGAGAGCTGACTCAACACCTCGCACGGAAAGTTCAACAGCAGCAACGTCGGTGGAACGCTTCTGAACTATAGACTGTTAGTTACCAAGCCTGCGGGGGGAAGCATGTGGTCACCTACCAGCAGGGGCCGCAATGGCAGCGGTGGCCAGGGCAGCAATGATCCAGGAGGCACGCATTTTGATGGTAATTGGTGGTTTGGAGTTGGGATATTAGAGAAAGTATGTAGTTGGTGTAATGAGTGGACGTCTGTAATAGACAGGTGGAATTGTAGTGAATGTGCGTTTGGATGGAGAGAGAATTGTGTTGTTGCTTGGGAGTACCTGTGGTCTTATAGTTGCTAGTCCTTCTAGCCAAGTCACGAAGGATGATTTCAGTGAGCTGAAAAGGGTCATGCATAGTGGATCTGGAAATGAGAACCGTGCGAAACTCCAAGGCAGTATGATTGCATGTTCCAACGAAAGTAGAGTGTTGCGGACAGACTCCGTATCCATGCCAGACTATTGACAGCGTTTGATGATCACTAGGATAGAGGCGTGGTAGGACGAGAGTAGACGCCAAGCGTAACAGAGAGGTTAGATAGCATCAGGCTATCCTTAACTAAGGTCCAAGCCTGATGATCTGACGGCATGACGGCATGGAATTCATTGGTGAAGAATGCACAGACTTCCCGAAACGGCGGTGATCTTCCTGGGGATCAGCAGCTAGTTCAAAGGCGGAGCCCGCGTTGAAGTTGGGATTGACAGGGGTAGCCAAGACTGACTGGCTCTTCGCGGCATACGGAGCATTATTCATTGCCGTCTCTGTGGTCGACGACGGAAGGTCGGGCAATAGGTAGGCATACACCTCAAATCTAGCCTTCAGACGAATATCGCGTGGGTAACTGAGGACAGTTGGAAATAGGCAAAAGGCCAGTTACTCTGCTTAGCCAAATGTTAATGGCATGTTGATAGAGTTCGGAAGGGTTGAGTCGATCTTCGTTGGGAGGGAATGCGGACACACAACATCTTGCATCTGCAACGCTGTTGTTTCGCCAGCGACGGAAACATGCAGATCCAGTGGTAGATGGAATTGGAATCTGCGGTGCCGTCAAGTTGTCAAGCACCTTCACACGCCGCCACATCGATAGCGGTATAGACTGATCCGAGACTGTGTAGATAGCGTGGGGCTACCCCGTTCGTTGCGGAACCGGGCGTGCCTGATCGGCTTGTAGACAGTTGCCAGTCTTCAGCTTTGCGAAATGTCTAAAGGATCAGTGACGTTTGCCGCAATTTCGGTAGAGGAGCATGGTTGCTTGAATCGTGGGGCCGGTTCGGACTAAAGCTCATAGTGACTTCTGGGCATGGAGACGGATGCTGTCGTGCTTAGTATGGGCAATGGCAGTATCTGCGTGGCTTGCTGCTCGTGCAAACATCTCCTGTCGTTCGTGGCATGCGAAGAGTTGCCTTGACTGGGCTTTTGGATCTGCATTAGTTGTGGCAGCGCTGATTGCTTCTGCCCATTGAGCGGGCCCCGTGTGCGATAGCGCTCCAGAGATCAGGACCATCATGCCTCAGAATGGCGTGTATGGTAAAATTTCCAGAGGTGAGCCAGATGAAGGAGGCAATCCGCCATTGCTGAAGTAGTCATTGATGCATCATACCTTCGTGCTCGTAAGAAGAGCGCAAGCCGCCCTATCGTTGTTGTGCAGACGAAGGCCCTTGCCCTCCAGAATCACCCTGTTCTCGAGAGGAGGATGAGTACCTAGGCGCAAAGAGTCCAGGTATCTTTTCATCCAAGCCATGAACCTGTTTGTGCGCACAGAACGCCAGTAGGCGAGTGCAAGTGTCTGCGGGTTGGCTTTTCTGGCAGGAGCATATGCCGCTTTCATGTTGCACCTGCCTTTTGCAAATAATGCAACCGCGGTGACGGTGACGGTGACGCAGAGCGAAGAGAACATCCACCATTCTGCCGATGCGTCTTGCCACCATTTATATGTGCTCGGATATGTCATTGCATCGGCGAGCCATTCTCCAGTGTAGCGAGTAAGAACGATCGAATTACATCTCCAGACCGTTGCAAGCCATCGAGCCACCTCACAGCAGCCCAGCCGCCAACGCAACGATGCTCCGCAACACCATCTTCTTCCTCTGGCTTCTTGCCACAATAACTCTTGCCGATGAACAAGCCTGCTCACCAAGCTTCATCCGATGTGCGCCGACCGGAGCTTCGCGCAGAGGCGTGCCCATCGTTGGCCCAGACCTGGCTCGATTCTTTGATGAATTGGTGTACACGGTGCAAGACATGTCAGACGTCCCTCTTTCCTCTGCATCTGTCAGCAAGGTTGGATTGGTAGCTCCGATGCGCCGCCAGGAGATTGAAGGAGATTCACTCTGCTGTATGCTAAACTCCCAACAGCATACAGCAGCCACTCACAACCATATAGGCTCCCCAGCTTCACACTGCGACCTGATCCGGAGCTTTAGAATCGCTTTTTGCTGGGCAAGTTGTTTCCATCCACAGTCACATAGACTGCTAATGGCATCGCAGGATCGTTTCACCACCAGTTACTTCCTCCCAGATGGCTCGTACGGTACCGCCTGGGATGGCAGCTATTACACTCCCGCAGGTGATATGGCCAATCTCATCTCAGGCGAGTACCACATGCACGATGGCACAGCCGGCAACATCTATGATGAGTCTCCCGCGGACAAGCCTGATCCCTCCGACTTACCCATTCCTACACCATGGACCAGTAGCGGTATTGGCACTGCAATTCCCGCTAGTCAGCTAGGAGCAAAAGATACAAGCGTCATCACCAGCTCTTCGTCTGCTGCATTGTCATCGAGCACTACGAGGAACTTACCGTCGGCGTTATCGGCAGGCTCCGAGGGCGAATCTAAAACTGGTAGCGTTGCTCCCAGCGTGATCATCACAGCCTCACACTCCTCGTCTTCCATCACTGGTGTGACCACAACGAGCCTGTCGTCGTTGTCAGCATCCTCGACGACCTTCAGCGTTACCTCATCATCGACAAGCACAGCTTCCACTGCGCTCGACTCGATCACCATCGTGGTATCGGACTCCGAGATCCCACACAATCCGACAGGCCCAGCATCAGGTAGCTCAATGATGACTGGCACACCAGGAGCCTCGGCGACAAACTCGAGCCACAGCTCACCCATTATTCCTCCTATCACCAATTTCGCTACAGCCACTGTCGTATACTGTATGGCAGCCAAAGTGCTGGCATGGGCGATTGCAACTCTTATGTTGGCTTGAAGCAGCTTCACGACCAGACTCGTCACTCTGAGGGGTAATTTTGGAGGATCCTGATCGGAGACAAAAATAATATGTGTTCTACTAAGACCAGTCATACGAGATCGAGGAAAGATCAAGGACTTTCATGGCAGAGTATGGGACTTGATGACGACTTCTGCATGAGAGAGGTATGGCAATCTGCAGACAATTGCCACAGCACAAGCGTTCACCATCAACTCTGAACCCTGCATGAATAGCGCGAACTGTTAGGCAGTCTATTACCAAGCGTGGTCGATGTATGCATCATGCAGTAGGTGACCACCCTAAAATTAATAAATGATCCAGCACAGCTGTTATATGTTTCGCTGCTATTGATGACGAACAGCGCTCGTTGCACCGCCTTCTGATAAGTATGTACAGTGGTCAGGCCTATGCCAGAGCGTGTTCTTGAACGCAACAACGGTGTTCGAGACGACGGCGGCGGCGATTGGAGAACCCCTGTGAGCTTGATAGGCTACAGGAGACAGCCCCGCGCGCGGGCGGCGGTGGGCAAGCACTTTCGCCCAGAATTGGCATGTCATATCCTCTCCTCTCGGTAGGAGCTTACTCATCGCACTCCAGGCTTCCACGCCGATTACTACACCTGCAGATGCTTGCCTCCTGTCTTTCGCCCGTAGACACTTCCGGAAGTTGGGTTTTCCACCCTCGGCTTCAGCAGATGTTCGCCTGAATCTGTGCGTTTGCGTCTCCACTCTGCGCACACCGCTCTACCTTCAAGCCGACCTCAAGATGACCTAGAATTGCGCTTCTCGGGGCCTCCGTCGCGACACGATGGACGACAATATTCTCGGCGAGGACCTTCCTCTGCCACCCACACGGCTCTTTGAGCGGCTAGCTCATGTACCCAACTACACATGGGACCAGTCGGTGCGTTGATCCCCTCGAGCATGCCGGCTTCACTTCGATTACTGACTGCGCCTATAGTTCGCGCCATTCCACTCCACATACGACCACTGGTAAGCATCCAGTTGACCGATAGTTTTCACGCCTGGCTAACAGTAACACTAGGCACGTCTTCGGCATCTTACACAACCCGGACGTAGATGGTCCGACCACCTCGAGCAGCTTCCTGACCTCTAGATCGACCCGTTCAGGGTCCGCGCGCGGCTCTCCGAAAGTTGATCACAGGCCCTCGCTGAGGCATACGCATTGGAGCAGTATTAGCGGCACCTCAGAAAGTAGCGACTTCTCATCTTCGAAGGAAGAGCCGGACATGATATGGATCCCCGTTGTTGCAAGAATCAGCACTCATATGCTCAAGCTTGAACGGGAGTACAACTTTTACAAATCAATCATCAAACAAGATGACCCCGACTGCATCCATATCGGCCGACCGATCGACATCTTCCGCCTGCCTACCACTCCTGGAGATGCACACTCGATGATCGTTTGTGTATACGAAGCCCCTGGCATAAATCATCTGCGCGAGATTACCGATTTTGGACCTGCATTTTTCGGTCTCCAAAGCCGTAAGAAGAGTGTGAATCCTGAGAATAGTGGTCAGATTGACCTGGCGTCCTTTCTCGACTTTGCTATAGGCACCTGCGAGTGTCTCGAGCTTCTTCATCACGGCGCTAAGACGGTTCACGGAGAGATCCGGCAAGATACTTTTCACTGGTCGAAAGAGGCAAACGTTGTCAAGCTGATGAATTGCGGCAGTGGACCAAGATCCTTCGAGAATCTGCTGTCCAGCGAAGGCTGGGCAACATTAAGCAAAGAGCTGGGTGTTAAGAACAAGCTTCAGTTCATTGCTCCAGAACAGACTGGCCGACTGCCAGCGGAACCTGACAGCAGGACCGACATCTACAGCCTTGGAGTCCTTTTCTGGACTATTCTCACAGGCCAACCCGCATTCAACGCCGACACACCTATCGATATTGTTCAGAAAGTGCTCAGCAGCCGTCTCCCCCTAGCCTCATCCATCAGAATCGACATCCCTGATGTCATTTCCCGCATCATTGCCAAGATGACCCAGAAGCAGATGGATGCGCGATACCATTCAATTAGTGGCTTGAAGTATGATCTGACGCAAGTCCAGATGGCTCTGGGAGAAGGCGACCAGGAAAAAGTTGCGACTTACAAAATCGGGGAGCATGATGTTTCGTCGTTCTTCATCCTTCCATCTAAACAATTTGGCCGAAACAGTGACCACGAGCGCATCGTCAAGATCATTGACAAGGTCTACAAACGTCAAAGTCAGAGCGCTATTCGAAGTGGTCCAAACACGCACCTACTCCTCAGCAACACTTCTAATTCGTCAGTGTCAGAAGAGAGGCTGGATGTCGACATTGCCGATACTGATTCCTCCAGCTCCTACAGTCTGCGCGAAACGAGGAGCAACTCGACTACTGTCGGTCTCGAAACTGCTCCCTACGCAATGTCCGGTGCATTCAAAGACCATAGGCATTTCCAAGGTGTCGGACGAGGCATTGCCGAGGCCAGAACGAACTCCCTCGATGTCTCAGATCGCGATAGCAGCTTCTCCGGTGGTTTTTCTCAGCAGTCAGATTCGCTTGGGACCATGTCTCGTCGCCGCAACAGTCATAAATGGAAAGCCAAGGGTAAGACTGATGTGATCTCGGTTCTTGGTGCGCAAGGAGTAGGGAAGTCGCTTCTTGTAAAATCAGTCCAGCCGCACATTCGCCGTCATGGTTACTTCGCAATGGCGAGGTTCGATCGCGCGAGGCCTACACCATTCGAGCCACTCATCAAAGTCATGAGTAGCTTATTTCGCCAAATTTTCTCCGAGCGCGATGTCAGCACCTCTTACCACGAGCATTTACGTTCTCATGTTCGCCCGCTGTGGAATGTTCTGCATAGTGTCTTGGATCTGCCCGAAAGTCTTTTGGACACGACTGCGCCCTCGAAGAAGATCATGCTTGCAACGGGCAACAGTGATCTAGGGACACCTAGCATTAAGACAGAGGAAACGAGGCCCGCAACAGCTGCTTCGTCTAACGCGAATGTCACGGGGGTTCGTGACGCAAATGACTTCCTACGTGGTCCTGCCAGTACCAAGTCTATCCGTTTCATGCACACCTATGTGGATGTCCTTCGGCTCATGTCCAGCGGCAAGGTCATTTGTCTTTGTCTGGACGACTTTCATGCTACCGACAATGATTCCCTTGAGCTAGTGCTTCACATCATCAAGAGCAAGATTCCAGTGGTCTTCCTTCTTGCTAGCCGTGCGGATCAAGAAGGTGTCCCTGAGTCTGCTCGTAAAGTGATGGAGCAAGATGCGTCATACCGCCTTGAGTTGACCAACTTGAAGGAAAAACATGTTTTCGAATATGTTGCGGAAACCATGTCACAGCCCGTCGAGACAGTGCTGCCACTTGCAGCTGTCGTTTTTGAAAAATCTCGCGGCAATCCCTTTCTTGTTCGTGAGATACTTCAGCTATGCTACCAACGCGATTGTTTGTGGTATGACTGGAGGAGCTCTGGATGGCAGTTTGATCTTGATAAGATCTTCACCGAAATGAGTTCCGCTGATTCCCCAGGAACGCTCGACGACACATTTATTACGAAGAAGATGCAACTGCTATCTCCCGCTCCCCGGGCTATTCTGGCATGGGCCTCCTTGATCGGAGCCTCGTTTTCTTTCCGGTTGGTGCAAGAGATCTTGACCGGCCAATACTTTTACAGCAGTGGCCGAGACCAGGGTCACGACTTCACGTGCCCTAAGACCTTTCAGCAATGGAACTTGACCGAATCAGAATGCATTGATGGCTTGCAGAAGCTTATGAACATGTATATGATCGTACCAGGCGACTCGGACGACGAGTTCCGCTTTACGCACTCTCGCGTTCTTCGTGCTGCTAATGATATGAGAGAATGCCAGAACACTACCAAGATGCATTTCATCATCACGCAAGCAATGATGAGCTACCTCAGCGAATGTCGGTACAACCTCTACCCGCTGGCGCGTCACATATGCCTGTGTGCCGATATCATCAAAGAAAGAATTCCCAACCGTATTAGGTACCGAGATGTTCTTTGGCGCGGTGCCCAAAAAGCTGTCGAATCTGGTGCAAAATCTACCGCCTTGTGGTACTACCAGACGAGTATCGCTCTACTGCAAAATGACAAGTGGAACGCCGACAACCCTGATGTATTCTACGACGAGTCCTTGCAGCTTTGTGTCAATACAAGCGAAATCTTGTACGCACTGAAAAAGGACGACGAGGCTCTAGAAATGCTCATGGAAACTTTCACCAATGCCCGGTGCGATGCAGACAGAACAAGGTCCTACATCCTGAAAGGCCGCATTTACTCGCGAAAGGGCCAATATGATGTTGCTTTTGCGAAACTCAAGGAATGCCTGGCTGGCCTTGGCCTCCCACTGCCTGACAAGTCTTGGACTGAGCTTGACATTGACTTCAAGAAACTCGAATATAAGTTCCGGAACCTTGACCGTGCAGCACTTGTGCGCAGACCATTGAGTGAGGCCAAAGCAGATATCGCCCTGGGTACTGTCCTGAGCGACATGCTTGGTGCCGCGTACTGGTTTGATAGCAAATTATGGTACCAGATTGTCATCAACTTCATCGACATTGTGGTGGAGCGAGGAAATATCGTGCAAGCTGGCGTTGGGTTTACCATGCTGGCCGCTGCGAGCATCGGTCGTTTCAAAGACTTTCAACTTGCAATGCTCTATGGCGAGACTGCCCAAGACTACTTCACCGCCTACGACGATGTCTGGACCAGAGGCCGCGGCTGGACTCTCTACACACTGTTCGTGGGTCATTTCCGGACTCCTATCAGAAATTTATTGCCTGTCCTTGAGAATGCACTCGAGTACTCCATGGCGTCCGAAGATCGATTTATCAGTATACTCAATGTAGGTGCGATGGCACTCACTCGGCTTTGGGCAGGCCAAGACGTCGCAGAAATTGAAGCTTTCTGTAGTTATGGGCCCGAAGAGTGGGATGACTGGGAGTTGGACATGAGAGGTGGAGCCATCCTCCTTGCGACTCGTCAGACAGTACGAGCATTGCAGGGGAAGACCAAAGTCAACAACGTTGACACTATGCTGGATGATGATTCGTTCAAAAAGTCAACATGGATGGAGACTGTCAAGCAACATGCCTCCAACCCTCATCGACCTAGCGACCTCTTCGACGCCATCACTATTTCGGTCTACTTCATGTACGAGCAGATTGACTATGTTGTTGAGACAGGCCGGAGACTGATCAGCACTACCCTCGACGATCTCTGGTCCAATAGACCTTGTGCGGCGGTACGATTCTATCTCTGTATGGCGCTCATGTGCAAAGCATGGGATATGCCAGACATGGCTGATCGGCTTCCTCTGCTCGAGGAAGCCCGAACGCTGAAGGCATGGATCGACAACTGGGGTAGTGCTTACGACGTTAACTATCTCGCCTGGTCCCACCTCATGGCCTCGGCTATAGCATGTGCTGCTCGAGACTTTCCCAACATTATCAACAACATCGAGATAGCCATCGACCACTGTCAGGTGCATGGCTTTGCTCTCGAAGAGGCAATCGCTGTGGAGATGCAAGCTGAGTTTCTCCTCGAACGCGGTGCAAAGAGAGCTGGCAAAGTCATGATTCAAGAAGCTATGGCAGCCTACAACAGAATCAGTGCCGTGGGCAAGGCGAAATTCCTTGCCGAACGACATGAGTGGCTGCTGAAGACTGCCACAACCACACGGGCGGTTGACATGGGAGTTCAGACTATGGACGTAGCCGACTTCGTGGGCAACGAGGAGCAAAGCAAGCGCGAATATACAAAGAATTGGGTTGAACCTAAACAAGTCAATGGATCACCTCACGACGTATCTGGTCTCGGGCTCGATATCTTGGATTTGACCTCTATTCTTGAGTTTTCGAGGATCATCAGCTCCGAACTACAGATCAACTCGCTGTTGTCGAAAATGGTGTCTGTGATTCTGGAGTCTGTGGGTGGCCAAGCAGAGTTCTGTGCGATCGTCATCGACTCGGAAGAGCAAGGTTGGTGCGTTGCTGCGAGCGCTGATCACGACACTGGCGTCAAGACATATCCTGATGGCATTCCATTCTCGGAAGTAGACGACCAGGCCGCTCAGCAGATCACCCACTATGTGCTCAGGACCAAAGAAACAGTCTTTCTGCAAAACGTTCTCGAGGATGACCGATTCTCGAATGTTGGCGAGCCATACCTGGCACGAAACCCTGGTGGACGGGCGATAATCACGATTCCCATTGTCCAGGCTGAACATCTCATGGGCGTGATCCATCTCGAAGGTCGGCCTCACGCGTTCACGCAGCGCAATCATGTCGTCTTGAACCTCTTGACAAACCAGGTTGCAATCTCACTCGGCAACGCGTTACTGTATCGTAAGGTGCGCAAAGTCAGTGCTTCTAATGCTAGCATGGTTGAGTCTCAAAAGCGTGCGCTCGTGGCAGCTCGAGAAGCAGAGGCCAAGGCCAAAAAGGCTGAGGCCGAAGCTATGCACAACGTGAAGCTCAAGGAAGAGGCGGCGAAAGCAAAGTCGATCTTCCTAGCCAATGTCAGTCATGAGCTCCGAACGCCTCTAAACGGCGTTATTGGCATGTCTGAGCTCCTGAAAGGCACGCCTCTAGGGAAAGACCAAGAAGGTTATGCGGACAGCATTCGCGTCTGTGCTGACACCTTGCTCACCGTCATCAACGATATCCTCGACTTCTCCAAGCTCGAGGCTGGCAAAATGCAGATGTTCACAGTTCCGCTCAATCTCAAGGAGACCATCACAGAAGTCGTTCGCGCACTCGCCTATACCAATCAGGAACACGGACTCAACACGGTTGAAGATCTTCAAATTGACGACAATCTCGTGCTCGGCGATCCCGTTCGGCTCCATCAAATCTTCATGAATCTTCTCAGCAATGCCTACAAGTTTACGCCACATGGGTCCGTTACAATCCGAGCTCGAAAGGTTGCAGAGACGGGCCAGAAGGTCAAGATCACTTGCTCCGTCGCAGACACGGGGATTGGTATTAGCGAAGAACAACTTGCTCGGCTCTTCCAACCCTTCTCGCAAGCTGACTCCTCGACTGCACGGTCTTATGGCGGCTCAGGTCTTGGCCTGTCCATCTGTAAAGCTATGATTGAGAACGTACTTGGCGGCAAGATCTGGATAGAATCCACACCTGGCGTCGGAACCACAGTATCGTTCACACTTACGTTCCGGAAAGCGCCCAAAGACAGCGCAGTTCCCGACATGAAAATTGCTGCCAAAGACCCAGATCCAATGGCCAATTGGTCACAAGCCGCCAGTCCTGCCGGTGTGGACGAGAACAAAGACCCGATGCCAGCCCACCTGGATCTGTCGCGGATTCCCAAAGAAGATCTGCGGGTCTGCATTGCCGAAGACAACGCTATTAACCGGAAGATTGCTATATCCTTTGTCAACAAGATTGGCCTCAAATGCGAAGCTTACGAGGACGGCAAGCTCGCCTATGAAGCTCTGCAGCGAAAGTCAAAGGAAGGCGAACCATTCCACTTGGTCCTCATGGACGTTCAAATGCCTGTTCTCGACGGATATGAAGCCACGAAGGCGATTCGCAAAGATTCGGACCCGAATGTCAATAAGGTCCTCATCATCGCGATGACAGCCTCAGCAATCCGAGGTGATAGAGAAAAGTGTCTCGAGGCAGGCATGAACGACTATCTTGCCAAGCCAGTACGGCAGAACGTGCTGAAGAGCATGTTGGACGAATACATGACCGACACGCAGGCAGCCAGAACTGCTGCCGCTGATGGCGGGACCACCACCAAGGTCACGCCCGGCGATAAAGCCTCGGGTCAAAGTGGACAGGAGCAAGCCAAGCAGCAGGAAGCGCAAGGCAAGCAAGCTGTCAACGGGGTCGAGGCCGCCAGTCTGAGTTCGAGAAGGCCGATCAAGAAACATCGCGACCATAGTCACCTGTCGGAAACTACCAACATGGTCTCCAGCGGAAGCCCACCATCGGGCAAACGAGAAACGGACGAGTTGGGCAAGATCTCGCGCGAACAATTGTCGGAGAAGCCGCGTAGTATGACGCACGAGAACCTACAGCAGGCGTTGAGCCAGCTTGACGGGAATGCTAATGGTGCTGTTGAAGGCGAGGGAGGAAACAAGAATAACGGAGGCGCCGTGCAGCTGGACGGCGAGCAGCGGGCTGAGACGAATGGCGAGCGGCCGACCAGTGGTTGAAAAGAGAAGAGAAGGCAATTCACAAAAGGTTGCGGAAATGGGGGTCCTGGTCGTTTTCACGGCGCATCAATTCATTTAGCGAGGGTGTTCGCGCAACGCGACTACGGGGGAATGGATTGAATTGGTCTTCACATGATTGTATAGTTATAGGGTATAGGGTACAGCACCAGCCAGCCAGCCACTGTAGGGTTGCGACACGGCATTTGTTTACGCTCGAAGTAACCAAGGATTAAGGAGGGGCCTCTGGAAAATAAAAATGTCGTTATGAATCCAGTCGAATCATCTCTTCGACGACTCCATGAATGTGTGCTTTGATGGGCGGTGCGGGCCGGATGGTTCTGCAAATATATTTCGTCGCCTTCCTACGCAGGACAGTGAAAGCTATTGGCGTACCTACTCTGCCAAAAGACTGTGGAATACGGTTGTCTTTGTTGACTGTATTGATGCATGGTACACCGCACGAGGGCTTTGGGTCTTCGGGCGCGTAGTGACTGACCCCTCTTCCTGCATGAGCATCGTGGTCATTGGCAGAAGAGAAGCAGCAACGACGGAAGACCGTGTAGTGTAGTAATCGTAAATTAACGGAAACCACCTCGGCTTTGTATGTACCGTATCTATCTGTTTCCCTGCCCCTTTCGTCCAATGCACCAGAGACTATCATATCCCACTCTAGTGCCCACGCCAACGATAACCGCTGCGCATCGCGTGTTCCCTGCATACGGTACATACCACTTCAGAAATTCCACCGCGGAATTCCTTCCTCATTCTGGGACTGCCCGCTCCCATCATGGCCCTGTTTGGGGAAATGCACCAGGTAAGCTTCGTTCGGTTCGTTGGGCTCTTTCCGGCTTTCGCTTGAGTGCTTTCAAGCCAATTAGGTCGGCGTTGCGGTAGGCCATTGCAGGGGCATCGGGTCTTTTTGTTCGGAGCGGATCACTTGCAGCTTTTTCTTGTACGAGAGCCTGCTCGGCGGTATCTTGGTGTCGGCTGAGGGCGGCGTTGTTCCCATTTGGGCGTATGCTGCGCTGGCGTGACGGGCACGGCAAGTGAGCTTCCTGCTCAGGAAGGAGGGAGAGCTTTCGATTGCGTGATGGACGAATTGGGAGTATGCATCTAAAGTTCCTCCTGCTGAGAGTTTTCCGGACTAGATCTCGTTGAGAGGGGACCAACAAGCGATGACCCGATTTGTGAGGTGGTGACGAGGTGTCTTCGACTACCGCGAGAAGGAGTAAGAAGAGGAAAGAAAGTTGCTGGATCCAGAGATAAGATGTGCTTTCGATGAGAACATTTACGAAAGGGGCATTTGCATGACCGCCTTTTTGGGACGTCGGATCTCCTGGTGGACGGAAGGTGAAGTTTCCCAAGCACTCACAGAGCGAGTCTCGCTGGAACCCTCAGCATGATTGGCAGCCCATTTGAGCTCACACTTCTTGACTCCCTCTTATTCTGACGTGCGATCTTTGTGCCCGTGGTGATCCTGATTTACCTTCGAGGAATGCTTTTCTGGCTGGGGCGGATGCGTGGTGGACATGAATATAATGAGCGTGGAGGTATTTCAACATGTTGGGTCCGCCGAGAGCTGGGAGAGTCAACCCGCGCGGGGGAGAAAATTGTCGATTACGAGTACACTTCATTTCTGGATACAAAGTTCATCAAGGTACAGTCGAGCCAATCGTGGTTTCCAGTGACCACGAAGCAGATTTTCAGCATGAGGGGGGAAAGGAAAAGATGGAGGAGGTGCTGCTTCCCGTACTGAAGAGCTACAGCCTACAGAGAAGGAGATAGCCACTTCGCCATGAGAAAGGGCCCAGCTATTGGTAAGGAAACAGCCATCGAGAAGTGACAAACGAGCTGTTGCTGTCCTCGGCGTTGTGACGCTGTTGCAACTGACTTCAGCTGCTGTCGTGATTGGATTCCGACACGGTGAGGGCGACAGCGCGAGATGACTCCTGCATTTAGTTGAAGGACCAGGGGTTGTGCTCGTCGTCGCAAGATAGAACTGCGTGTGGTAGTCAAGGACATCGAAAGCCAACGCTCGAGGAGGTTATAGGCAAGTGACTTACCGCGGACGGACATGTTCCAACCGATCGTCTCTGTACGAACAGGGTTGTACATGAGCGATAGAACTTCGCGTCGCAGGATACAGCTATACACGGTCCTCGAGGACGATGAAAGGCATTCTTGCAATCGGAAAGAGTATGAGTATTGCTGCTTCTGGACGTTGGGTGGGTTTCGTCGCTGGGATGATTGTCGAGTAGTATGCGTACCGAGTACGAAGGGAACGCTCGTCGCATAATGCTACTTTATCTGGTCGACCAGCAATGTGGCATGCAGCAGCCCGCTCGTCCAGTGGCCGGATCCGAACCCTTGCTGCAAGACGCTGTCACGAGAGCGCAACTTGCTCCCCAGATTGGGCTTCGAGGACAGTGAGAGCTGTTGGGTTGATGCGTCTAGGAAGAAGGCCTGCTGTAAACGTCCGCTCACGGTTGGGGCGCATGGGTTCGTACCTAGTAGAGTCACAGTGCCACATCAGAACGGTCATCGTCTCTACCCGACGTAATCGCTTCCTTGGGCGGGAGTATTTTCTGGCCTCGGGGTTTTAGAGCCCTCCTGGATTACTCACGGTGGCTGATAGTACTATAGTGGGCACAAAGTGGGATCACCGCCTCCATCTCCCCGGAGTACGTGGCGCCGGCCTCGCACAGGGGTGCGAGGTAAGCAGACGCAGCTAGACAACGGAGATGGACCATGAAAGCAAACCAGTCTACCGACTCTGGCAGGACGACTACTGAATTCGACGCGGCTTGAGGCTGAGTGCGTGGTCTGGTGCGGCGGGCCAAGCCAACGGTCGCTGCGTGGTCTCTTGCAGCGGAGGCGGAGGCAGCACCGATATCTGGAATGGCTTACCCGCAAAGAAGAGGAGACAAGCTACAGAGGCACCTATGATACACGTCGCGTGCGCGGATTGTTGCCTCAAAACGGCTTCGATGTCGACGGAAGCTGTGGCCGTCGCAAAAATCGGTAACGCGGTTGCTGTGTTGGTCGAGATCGCTCGGGTCAGCGCTGCAGAAAGGAGAAACATGTCCGTTGGCCCAGCGGTGGCCCGGCGCCAGTTTACAGTTACAGGCACGGTTGGGATCTCTTGTGGTGGGGGCGAAACTGCACAATAAGAAGAATTCTATGCCCACGCCCGGACAGCCAAGATGTGACCCCCGTACGGTTCTGAGTCCGGCGTGTGATGCTATATCGCAGTCCAACCCAGAAAGGAAGCGAGGTTCCCGCACAGATGTCCAGAAGCCGAGATGAGCCATCCTGAGTGGGGTACTCAATTCTCGCAGGCGAGCTCGCTTAACTGGTGGCACCGCCGCCATTGTTGCCATGTGGCCGGCAGCAGTTCGGGGATACCGTGTTGGCCGTTCGTTCAGGCCTCCTCTTTGGCTTGCCCGTCTGCGCATTGACGAAACGACGACAACTGACAACGACTCCCCTCCGATGACAGATGGCTCGACAACGATGAAAGCTCAATGAGTCTCAATAACCATAAGTGCACCACCTCTCTGCAGACCCCGAGAGCAGCCCGCGATCGTCGTATCCACCACAAGCGCAAAGATGCCCCGACATTCCCGCTCCAAGCGTCGCCTAGCCCTCCAGAACCCGAGATAGACGCCGTAGTGGCCATCGCACAACTCAGCCCACGGCATTTTGACACCCAAAAACTTATACGGTAGGTCGTCGAATTCAGCAAGGCGTGATTGGAGTCGGCGACTGGACATGGCGTGCTCGACGACCTCGAGCTTCAATGAGAAGCCCGCAACTGTGGCGAAAGGCTACGTGAAAAAGAAAGGTGGGAACTAAAAAAGACTCGTCGTTGATGTGATACTCGCCCGGCTTTTGCTTCGATTTTTATCTGTTCAATATTTAGCTGCTTTGCTTCAGACTCGCTGCTCAACACAAACACAAAACACCCATGGCTGAACTCCTCGCCGCCCTCGCCTCCGGCACCATCTTCGGCTCAGCCCTAACACTCGCCGGCGTGGCGTCCCCACGAGTCATCATCGACCAGTTGCGGCTCACCAATTTCCACATGCTCCTGGCTTTCATGTCCGCCTCGGCGTGCAGCGCGGTCATCGTCGTCGCAGCAAATCATACTGGGCTTGCCAGGCTCGGCCATCGGAAGGACAGCAGTCTCGGGGTGCTGGGGAGATATGATGGAAATATCATCGGAGGGGCGTTGCAAGGGGTGGGCATGGCATTGACGGGCGCTTGCCCCGGCACCGTGCTCGTTCAGGCCGCAGCTGGGGTCGGTAGAGGCTTCTGGGTCATGCTCGGCGGCCTGCTCGGCGGTGCGGCGTTCGTCAAGTGGAAGAAGAAGACCGCTGCGCGGACGGACGCGCCAGAGGGAAAGCACACTATCATGCAAAAGACAGGTCTATCTGCTTCGGCCGTTGTCCTGGGCTACGAAACGCTGCTGCTGGCCGTCATCACTGCCGCCAACTCACTCGCTCCGACGGGGACTTACTTCCTGAACCCGGCTGTAGGCGGCCTTCTGATCGGTGCAGCACAAGCGGCATCCGTGCTGTTCTCTAAGAAGACACTGGGGGTGAGCAGCGCCTACGAGGACGCCGGGCAGATGTTCTGGGCTCTCCTGGAAGGGAAGACGCCACCTGGCTGGGGGAATGTTGTCTTTGCTGCCGGTGTCGCCGCGGGTGCCAGGGCGACCATGCATTATGTGCCTTTCACCTTGGAAGCGATGTTGCCTGAAGTTCCTGTGTCGATTCTGGCCGCACTAATCGGCGGCTTCGCGATAATCTTTGGCGGACGCTTGGCTGGTGGATGCACGAGCGGACATGGCATCTCCGGGATGGCGACCATGTCTTTCAGTTCCTTCATCACAGTGGCGTCTATGTTCGCCGGAGGCATCGGCGCAGCTTTAGTATTATCATGACGGTACGTACCTACAAGACCTCCCGGTCGCAATTCTAGCAGTGGATACTTTTCGAGGTAGTCTCTCAACAAGACGTCTCTCTCTTGGCAAGGCTATATAACTCCCTGGAGAAGGCACCAAACAAATACATGTCAACCGGTCCAACGACCTCGACCCGTCACTTTTACACCTTGGACTTCTCCACATAGGTATTCGACCACGTCGCCTTATTCAGCTTGAGCAGCCTCGCCAGTCCAGCCGCCTCGGTATTGATGGGCGACTCCCCAGTGTACAAGAACATGTCGTAGAGCCAGCCTCCAAATGAGCAGCCGCAGAATGGCGCGACCATAGGAATCTAGCCCGCGTCAGCGATCCGACGTTTTGGTCACAGTTTGCCCCAGTATGTTCAGGCTCTCCGGGAGCACAAACTCACCCAAAAGTAGTAGCCGCCAGCCCGCCATACCTCTGGTCCATAGCCGATCATGTAGCTGACCAAGCGTGGGCCGAAATCTCGGGCGAAGTTGATCGCGTAGCCGGTCTCCCATCCGAAGCAGGCACCGATGCCAACTAAAAGAAAACGGCTGAATTAGCGAATCCGTGCTCAAAAGTGCTTCGATCGAAAAGACTGTGTGGTGACATCTTGGCTTGGGCCTCGGAGACAGTGTCATGCCCATGACGAAGATGACTTGTCTCCCAGTGCTGGACCGCAAACCAAGGACCCGAGCTGATAAAATGCCAACGCCTTCCCCAGAGAAAGCCCCTGATCAAACCTTGCAGCAACATAACGCTACTTTCTTCTGGGGTTTCAGAGGCTCGGGGCAAAAAACTTACAGATAACAAAAAATAGCCCCAGAGGCACCAACGGCCCTGCTCCCAGGTTTCCATCATCCTTCAGCGCGTAGATCATGAACATCAGAATCGTGCTGGCGATGAACTCGCTGAAGAACATGCCCGTCCTTGTCATGAAAGGCGCCGGATACGTGCAGAAGATCCCGGCGGATGCGTGGTCACTGTAACCGGGCACCGTCCTGATCCCCGCTCCGCCCTCGTACGTGTCGATCGCGGACTTGTAGTTGCCGTAGACGACCGCAGCGGCACACATGGCCCCCAGGGTCTGTGCGAGCATGTACACGGGGAACTTGCGCCAGGGGAAGCGTCGGAAGATGCAATTGGCGAATGTGACGGCGGGGTTGATGTGACTGTCCGGGAAGCGAAGGACGCTTGTCAGCTCACACATACATTATGGAGTGGAGAGGGAAAGCGGCAACGAGGTTTCAGCGGGGAGACTTACGCGCCAGATATCCCGCTGGCGTATACACCAAGCATGACACCCAAACCCCATCCCCACGAGATGGACTGGTAGTCACCTCGCTCGAAATTGGAGAGGATCACTTGAGCCACGACGCCGTCGCCGAAAAGGATCAGGATGAAGACTCCAAAGAACTCGGAAAAGGGCTCTCGCATGTAGTGGCGAAAGCGGCTCCAGCGTAGGTCGGGCTGCGCCTGTACCTTCTCCTCTCGAGAAATCTTGTGGTCAATGAGTGCGCCGTGCTCTTCGTACGCCGGTTGGCCGTCGACTGTTGTATCCCGATACTGCCGGTCATGGTGCTGGTGGTGAGAATGCTCAATTTGCTGCGTGGGAGGACTGGGAGGAGGGCTGATCTTCTTGTCGTCCATCGTGGAAGTAGCGCCGAGCGGTGGTTCTGGAAAACAGCGAGAGGGTGACACGAACGGCAGTGCTGCAAAGCTGAGGAGCCAGGTGCGGCTGTAGTATATATTTCAGGCGATGAGGGGAAGCATACCCTCCACCCCTGTCAAACCATGCATCAAAGAGCGTTGGCGATCACGAGAAGCCGTCAGATTCATACGACAGCTCCAACTCTCTTATTGGGGCCACTACTCAGCACAGAATCCGCACTTGCCCTGATCGAGGCAGTTAAGATCCGTCCTGGGCCAAACGGGTTTTTGATAGCACATCGCGCTGAGTTTGGGAGGGTGTGCCGGGGCTCACCGGATGTAAGAAATCAGAAGAGATGAATTTGCCGTTATGTCGATATCCCCGTGTGATGTGAAGCCACGCATATACGGTGGACGAGACCTACTGGTTGGAGGCCAACGGTAACACAGCCGCCAATAAAGCGACTCTTGTCAGCGTTCGAGGGTCGAAGCCAACCCCAGTATTCGGCAACGAGCATTCAGCTCGGCTGCGACGTTGTCTTCCAACCGCACATGGAGGCGTAGTCGTAGACCGACTGGAACTCCCCAGACCTGACAACTTATGGCATCGGTTGGAGGCCTGTCGGTTCACAGTATTGCTGATTAACAATGCTGACACTGCCGCGGCCTCACAACAGACCTGTGTAGCGCAGTCAACGGAGAATGCTAGGTCGACGAACGGCTGGCGCCACGTCTCTCCGTGGGCACTGTGCCCTACAGCTGCTTGGAGCGTAGCAGTACAGCGCTCGGCTTTGCCCTTAGCAGTGCATTGAAGTAGGTGCCAAGATAAAGCTATGTTGGCGCGTGGTGATCAGTTCGTACTCCGTGCATCAACACCCCTGCCCCTACCCCGCATCTCACCCGTCTTTTGTCTGGGGGCCGCATGCCGCCCGCGAGACCAGCAACGAGACTTTCTAGACAGTGTAGGCCTCCTGTAGTCGTATACACACCCGACCTGCGCTTGACATGACTCGAAGCGGTTTGCCGAGCTCGCCATGGCTCGTTGGAATGGTTTGTGTTACGTGCTTACCCGGAAAGAGAATGTGAAAGGAGATGAATATGCGTCGAGACGGTCTGGGAGGGAGGAGGGCTGAGAAGCAGTTGACATAAGAAGTTTGAGGGAATAAGAAATATATGGGTGAGCTAGGTGGCCCTTTGAGACCACCTGCTCCGGTTTCAACGGCTTATTATGTGGACATTTGTTGAAGTGGCACGCTCAGTGCCTGTATGCACCCACCTTTCGTCGCCACCAGGCCACAAAGTTAACGGTGCTGACATCGATGCCCAGGTTCTTCAGCTCCTGTGTACTCAGGTGACAGTCGTAGGGCCTCATTGTCCCGTCCGGACCAGGCTTCTTTCCGCTCTCTTTATCTGCCTCCATGTTGTCGAGCGGCAGGCCCATAATCTCGGAGAAATGCTGTACAATCTCGTGCTTCGTCATCTTGTCCTCACTTGAGAATTGCAGGACACGCGGTAAATCCTTGCCTGACGACTGCGTGTAGAGCTTCGCTATATCCGCACAAACGCGGCCAACATCTTCTGTATTTGTGGGATATCGAATAGCATAATCGTCCATCTTGACCTTCTCTTTCTGCGACCTCTGCAACGCATCCATGAGGATATTCACAGCAGACTCTTTATTGTTGTCGTGGGGGTCGGTCGAGCCATAGAGTACGGGAACTCGCAGCACGACTGCGTTCGAGGAGGTCTGGAGGACTGCGGCCTCGCCATCGAGCTTTGTCTGGCCGTAGACATTGGTGGGCGAGGGCTCCGCGTTGGCAGCGTAGGGTGCTTCACCGGGGCGACCTGGAAAGACATAATCGGTAGATATGTAGATGAGGAAGGCATTCGCGGACTGGGCGGCTTCTGCTAAGCTCTTTGTTGCTCCGACGTTCAGCTTGCGCGCGCCTTCCGGGTTGTTGGTGCACGAGTCTGGTTGCCTATCCGCTGCGCCTGCGGTCTGTCAGTGGGGGATCATAATGGAATTCCATGAGCGCACAATGCACGACGACTGATGGCCTGGACAGTTAGCAGAAGACGTTTCAACGAAGATGCACGCGTACTTGACCTCGCCGAAGAGACTGCTGACCTCGTCCGCGTTCTGTATGTCTACCTTGCGGATCTGGGGCGGAGAGGCTCTTGAAAAGCCTGTACCCACGACATTGTAGCCTGCAGCTTCAAAGGCTTTCACAACCTGTCGGCCGAGCAAGCCTGTGGCTCCGGTAACAAGCGCAGTCTGTGACATGGTGGTTGTCGATTGTGGTCACGGTGTAGGGGCCTGCGACAGGTTTCGAATTGGAGTTCTGCAATTTTTGACGCAGCTCTACGTGTAGATCGCGCGACTATTTTTCTGCAAGAGGCTATGTGTTTCGACAAGAGCTCGCTCTGCGCTCATTGTTGATTGAGTCGGAAGCACTTACTGCTTGTTCACTTTGATGAATTGGACTAAACTAGTTACGTGCTGTCTATCCGTATGGAACTCTTTGCTACCAGCAGCCCCAAAGACCTTGAGTACGAACTCTCTTCCCCAAAGTGTTGCTTCGACAACGGCAGTGATGAAAAGATGTGTTATGCAAAAATTCCAATCCGATCCGAAGACCAAATTGAGTGGTCAAAGGTTGTAGTTTCTGCCAACTGGTCAGCTCTGTTGGTAATCTGAGGTACCTGCAATGACTTACTCAACTAGCAAACAACTGCTCTCGGACGAATCTGTGGTCGTTAGGCTCGAGTGGGCGAGCTAGAGTGATCTGCTTACCCTCACTGAGACAGTTAAAACCCGTGCCTGGTACTCATTAGCCATCGCCAAACGTAGGGGTACTGGGGAGTACGCACACCTGGATAAAGAACAGAACAATGACGGCGAAGACGCGGCCGTGTTATATAATTTCCGCCCACACAGTAGACACTTTTAGCAATCTGTGTGTCGCCCCGTTCAGGGCTAGATTGCCTCTTCAGGGTGTCGAAAATAGGTCTTACGGGGATACGAATTCTGCAGAAATGTGCTAATAAAATGGAGTGAGACACTAACCACCAAGAGCGAGCTTTGGCTTGATGTTCACCCCTGCTCAGAGCTCTTCGGACATGATCGATGGCAACTGAGACTCGTTCTGTATGATGTTTAGCCTGCACATACTGCAGTGGAATTCGAGGTTTAGTATCCAACTTTCCACTCTGGTGGGCGGGGAGAGCAGTGGTGAATCGGACCACATAATTGCTGTGCAGCAAGGTACCACGCGTTACACAAGTGACCCAGATTGGATCAGGGTATATAACGGTTGCTTCGCATTCTTCACATTGAGTGCAAGGTGCTAGATCACATTCTTCGTCGACGTTGTCCTGTCGGCCAATTTAGGGAGTTAGGGATGGGAGGAATCATATTTGGGTTTGTCTTGCAACTCGATGCTCTTGCATTGCATCTTGAACTGCTGTCGCCGGCTGTACTGCTACGATCAGGCTGCAAAGAGAACTGACCAATAGCCCCTGAGCGGGAGCAATTGACTATTTGATGGCCGAAAACCGGATCTGATCTGCTCTGCCTGGACTCTGATTTTGGTGGGCCACTCGATTTGATAGGACTCTGTTTTGTTCAGGAATAGCAGTTAGGTAGGAGTCACAGGACTGTGAATATGTTTTGAGATTCATTGAGGCTACGCTGCAAGCTTCAGGGCTGCATCGTAACTGCACAAGAGCAGTGGGCACTCGAAGTCGAAACCGCAGCCAAAACCGACCTCCTGATCTCTATTCTCTAGAACCCATCCTGGAATGCTACACGACTCGATAATGTCCACGGCAGTACATGCTTGACCTTAGCCCCAGCACAAGCAGATTGAAAAGCTGTCTGCCATCGGTTCGACCGCGCTCAATTTGTCTCTTAGTACAGATGCGGTGGGCAGCTCGCGGGATCATCATCCACTGTACCTAATGACCGTGCCTCATGCACGAAGGGCCTATGTTGCCCTAGAAGCTCTGAAGGACGGAATGTAAGACGAGGCTCGGCGGGATCGATGCTTTGGACGTTCGGTTCTTTCTCTGCTCGCCCCCGCTCCCGGTCTTCCTCTTCCTCTTCTTCAGCTCCGTTCTCTGATCCACAAGTCAAGCACGAAAACATCTCTGGACCAAGTCCGCCGATCCTGCGATCTTTGAGCCCTCTCCATGGACTGCTGCCCCGTCCTCTGATCTCTCTGGCCAGCCGGACCAGTTGAGCTCCTGTCCCAGCTATCAACTTGGCGCCTACGGACGTATTGCATGCTCCATACGCAACGAGGGCGTTAAGATTAGCGCACAGGCTTAGTATTCGGCAATTGGCGCAGTCGTGATGCGGCCTGCTGGTGGGTTGGGGTAAAGCGGACACCTTGCAAGTGTAACATTGTGTGGACGAGTGAATTGATCCGTTATCGCCCGAGGACAAGTCCGGCAAACTGTTTGGGCTGGTGACAGCTGATAGCTCATCGGCTACTCGATGCTGTGGGTCGGGATATGCCATATTGCAAGGCGTGACTGATTTGCTGGCTGGCTGCCGGTATATGCTGCAGGCGAGCTAGGCTTATATCCACGGACAGAAGATTTGCACACTTATGCGAACCAACGACCAGCAAACAGCACCGAGTTTATCAAGGTTGGTCATGCATGTGGAAGCCTCGTGCCAACGAAAGTCAGGGCCACAGACAGGGAATCAACAAGCAGCAAGCTGCTGTGGTCCGCGACCGATAGCGTCGAGCGCACCATTCGCCGAAGCCACCGAATAGGAGATTGTCAACAGTTCCCGCCTCTGTCGGCCCGGCCGCCGTCGTCAAAATCTATTTCTGAGGCGCCGCAGTTTGTGTAAATCCTTGTGCCTGATTGCCAGGCATTTGGAAGAGCAGTTTATGCGGATTATCCGAATCCCGAAGAGGACCAAGAGTTAGCAGCTTGGCCCAGTGGCAACGATCCAGCCTCTCGTATTCTTTGCTAATATCTGAAACAGGCATGTCGAGCTCAATGACATGTCGCGACGGCTCTGTCTCGAATCGCCGTGTTCCAGGGACTACATGGGTACTGTCAGTACGAGGCAACACGGTCTCAAGAGAGGGATGAGTACTTCGTTTGCGTGGGTCTCCGCCAAACACGAACTCAGAGTCGAACGGTCGCGTTGTTGGCCCACTGCGCCAGGCGCCATCATCGATGTATTGCAGCTGAATCTGGAGCTTGGATTCTGGGTACAGCTGCCTGCACTATGTTAGCGATACAACAAGCATTATTCATTATTGCCATACAGCTGATCTTCGTAGGCGAAGTAAAAGAGAGGCCCGTTATGTTTGACACTCCCAATACTTTCAGCTGGCTTGCCATTCTGCGACGGCACCAATTGGCTCGATGCTGTGACAAGGATCCGGTAGCGATCCATGCCACGGTATCTGAATCTGGAGGCATTGCTTGTTAGCTCTATTTATGTAAGTAAGGCTTCCCAGCGTGCGCAGACTTACATGGAAGACAGTCTGCTGACGTGAGGAAGGGGCTTATTCCACTTCACTGCCACGATACTGCATGACCAAGGTGTTTGGAGGCTGAGCTCATCGAGCTTCCGCTGGGCACCGTTCACTGCCGACATGTAGTTTCTCGCCAGTCTGTAGGCTGCGTCGGACATGGACTTAACAGATGCAGTCTCTTTGAGACTGTTGATGTGGTCCCCAATGCGGCTTCCAGAATAGTAGCGATCAACAGCCATCGACTGGACGTCCAGGTTCTCCGACTTCCATCCTCGCATGAAGTCAGGGAAGGACGCAGGGGAAACATCGACGGTGTTGAAGCCCTGCAGCAGAACACAGAAGCCCTTGACCATCCGTAGAAGATGCCACGTGGACTTTGATAGACTTTCGATCTCGTCCAAGTCATGGTACTCTGGCGGCCTCTGGCTGTCTGAGTACTTGGCGATGACTCTGCTTGCCGCCAGGGCTGTATCAAGTTTCGAGCGATGCTCCTCGTCACCAATTACTTGACATGCCGTCAAAGCGAGTGCTGCGCTCCTCAGCCGGGCAAGTGCCGCCGTCAGCTCGCTTCGCGAGTCTCCTGTGGCAAGAGTGAGCCACGTCTCCGTGAATGCATCAAGTTCCTGGACACAGAGTCTTGCGCCAAACGCCTTGAAAGCAAAGTTCTCTTCAAGAGGTGCGATAAGAGCCTGGTCCGTAGAAGTTGCGCTGGTGATACTGTCCGTAAACGAGCCGTCGGCTGCGACTTCCCAGCCCCACGGCACAAACGCAAGTCGGGTCCCAAACAACGATGTAGAGTCGCGGGACTCTGCTGGCCACGGGCATCCGCTCACAAGCGCAAGCGCGATGTTATCATCGCTGCTTTGCGTGTTTATTCCTCCCATCGCTACAGCTAACAGACAAGGCGAAACGCGAGTTTGGCTCAGTCAAGACTTCAGTCAAGACTTCACTCAAGCTTTCTCAAGAAGTCAAGCGACAAGATGGGAGTAGGCATTTGGAGAAAACGAGCCTAGAGAGTCCACGATTGGGCCAATGCAGATCCCGCAACGAATACGGCGCTCATTACGGATATACGAAAGCGCCTCTGCCGCCTTTACCGAACGGATCTGCATTGATGGGGATGGGGCACAGCCGGACTGAGATCCCGCCCGAAGAAACTTATCTATGGGCTATAGTCTACTATGTGGCTCAGATGCTTCCCGGCGTCCGCATTCCACAGTTGGATACTGTCTCATCACGTCCTGAACAGCACGATGGTATCGGTGAAGCCAGCAACGTTGTCCACGGCAGTGGCGACGCTTTGGTTGTTGACGTTGACCATGCTCTGCACGCCAACCGTATTCAGACAATATACGGAGGTGGAACTCCCGCCCTCGACACTGAAGACCTTGTCCTGACACTCCGGGCTCTGCCTCAGGATTAGCGACAAGTTTTCTCAAGGTTGCGGGAAACAACTTACCGTTCCATCAGGCGTACAACCCAAAATGTTGTTGGCAAAGAAGCTGTACAGCCCAGCACCGTACACCAAAACGCCACTCCCATCCAAGATCCGCAACCCGAAGCCATCACAAGCGTTGCTGAACGATGAGTTCTGACCCGTATAGTTGAAGCCATTCGTGGAGTAGCAGTAGTCCGGAAAGGTAGGATCGTTCCACTGCGGCAGCGCCTCAAACGGCAGCGTCGCGGGCGGATTAGGCTGATAATAGGCAGTTTCGGTCTGGATTTCGCCCATGAAGACCTCTCGGACGCCCGCGAGCTGGTACTCGTACAGCACGTGGTGCTCGACGGACGTGCCCCACAGCCAAAGTGGCCCCGCCGCCTGGTCAATATACAAGCCTCGGCCGTTGAAGATGGTGATCTGTCGCAGCTCGCCATCCTCGATGTCATGGTCCGCGGTCCACAGCCACGTGGCGTCGAGCTGCAGGTTCGCCGCGCTGGAGGTGATGTGCATGGACATAAAGCCGGCGATACATTTCTCGGGGATGGGCGCAGGAGGAATGGCTGTGGTCGTGTCGACCGGGCAGTCGTTGATCAGTAGGTCGGAGCCCGCAAAGCCGCCAACGCGCACATGCACATCCCACAAGCCGGACGGCCCGCTGGCGGCGGACCCGAAGTCTGTCCAGTCTGAGGAACCGCTGGGCCCGGCACTGGCGAGGTTGTATTCGATGAAGATGGCGCCGGCAACGCCGCCACGGCCGGAGATCATGGTGTCTGTCCATTCGACAGTGCCGGTGTCGCCGGGTTTGCCGATTTGGATGAAGGGCTGAGGGTTGGATTTGTCGCTGAAGAAGGAGCCTGAGGCTAGGAGGATTGGGTACGCTTCGCCGACGATGCGAGCTCCGGCGGGGATGCTGATCGTAGATGTAAGGACATAGGTACCAGCATCGATGAACAGAATCTTGTTTTGTGAAACGGCAGTATCAACGGCGGCTTGGAAAACGGCTGTATCGTCGGTGGAGCCATCACCAGCTGCGCCTGCACTGCGGGTCGAGAGGACGGCAGAAGATGGAAGGCGACCGAAATCAGGCTTGGTTTTGCGATAGTATCTGCCGCCAGCCAGCAAAGAAGCGGGACGATTGTTGGGCTCGATAGCTCCCTCGATGTTGTTGGGGCCGTTGGGTGTGTAGGCATGGCCGGCCGCCCAGCCTGCAACGGTCAGAGCTCCGCTGGAGCCGGGCAGCACGGTGCCAGAGGGTCCCTGGACGACAGATGGCACGTTGTTGAACTGTACGTTTTCGATGACCAGAGAGTTTGCTGCAGGCGGCTGCGAGGAGTTGCTGCGGGCATACGCAACACCGATGGGCGTGTCTGTAAACGTCGAATCAAACACGAGATTGGAACCGACGCTCAACGAGTCAGGAGCGCCACTTGACATGTTCAGTCCGACGGAGCAATTGTTGATCGATAGATGGGAGTAGCTGAATCCCCAGTTCCAGATCTGATTGATTGCAGTAACTGCATTGAAGGCGGTAAGATTCGATACGGTGAACTGCTGGTTGCCCCAATCTATACGGTGTTAGCTTGGGCTCTAGGCCAAGGGAAAGAGATCTTGATTCAAGAAGCTCAGCCGCAGACTGAAGTCTGGACCCATCGATATGCAATGTTCTGGAGACATGTTCCAGGCGAGGGTAAGACTCACTGGGTCAAGTCAGCGAATGTTCAATTTCTGGAACACAGAGCTGGAAAATCATCTGCATCCAACGAATTAGCATACCTGAAAGCGTACAGGCCGCCATAGGCCACAAGGTCATTGATCATCCCTCCACTGCCTTCTGAGATGAACACGCCCTGATGTTGTGTACCAGAAGCTTCGCTCATCTTGAACACCAGATTCTGAAGCCTCGTTGCCTGTGCAGTAGGCCAGAATATGCCAGTCACTGCTTCCTGAGGTGGTACTGCCGTCATGTCAAGCACGAGATTGCGGATCTGTCTAAAGAAGGTATTGGTCGCACCAAATCCGCTCGAGTCGATCATGAAACCGGTAAAATTGGATGAAGCCTGGATCGTGGGCAAGCAGTTGGGGTTACCGATGATCTGGGTGTCATAGTAGTTGATGATACGCGATGAGATGAGATAGTTGCCGGCGGGAAAGTAGACCAGAGCAGGAGTAGTTGTCGAGCTGTTACAGGAGCCCGGACCACATCTGTTACCACTCGAGATAGCGAGATTGATGGCCGCTGTGTCGTCAGCAATGCCGTCTCCGACGGCGCCGTAGTCCTTCACATTCCGGAAAACTGTATACTCAGCATCATCCTGGAACGGTGCCTTGCCCTGATGCTGAATGTCCCCTAACCAGTAGGAGCAAGTGCCGTTTGTGCCATTGACTGACGGCGCAACAGGGTACGGTGGGCTAGTGGCGTTATAAAAAGGATGAGTGCTTTGCTGAGGGGGCTTGACTTGTCGTTCGACGATCTTCGGGGTGGCTGTGAGCCAAGGGGCATATGCGGAACTGGCCGAAGCAACAACGCTCTTCACCCACTCCGGCTGATGCTCAGCATCAATGCCATAAGCGAGCGAGGACAACGCAAGAAAAATGAATGGACGCATCTCAGGATGCTGTAACGAGCGACGTCTGTAAGGTAGGCGAAAAGCAGATGCGTGGGCTTACCGAGTCTCCTACGGAGTTGGGAGGGTATATACCCCGGATCATCATGGATCTTCCCATAAGCTTGACATGCTTATTACAAGATGCGCATGCACAAGGCACTACGGCTTCCTTCCTGTCGACTAGAGGATTGTAACGTCGATCGCAATCAGACAAGCCACATCCTTGAGGCATGTCGAGCCCCTTGAGCTCAATGGAGGATGCTCCGAAATTGCCACTAAACTGGACTGGGTACCAAGCGCCAACTTTCCATTCACGTCCTTCTCCAGGACCACTCACCGCGCACGGGCGAAGCTGCCTGGCCCCAGACTGCGACACGACCCAGCAAGCCAAGTGCATATACCCCCATTGGAGGATCGCGACCACCGCAAAGCGCAAGCGAAATGTGCTTGCGTTAGCCACTCTTCTCAACTTGCCCTGGATGAAATCCTTAGGACCGACGGGCACCTTAGTTTGCATGTAACAAACGACTGTGAGCGCGTCTCGCAATGTCACGTCATCTCTTAGCTGCGGCACAGAAACATGCTGTGGTGGCGAGAGCTCTGTATCCGGAGCAGCTGAGCCTCCCTCTGATTCCTCTCATACTGACTGGAGGTGCGTGGGAGCTTCTAGTGGGCGAATAAACACCACTTGGCTGTGCCATCTCGGTAAGAGTCAGTCAGAGACAAATTCTAGCAGCAGAATCAGCGTTAATTGAGAGAAGTGTTCTGGTGCAGAAAGTTTCTCGCCTGCAAGTTGAGGTGCGTGATCGTGGTCAGAAGCTGCGTACAGCATACGGCGCAGGCTTACGATCTGCAGAAGCATCCTCCAGCGAAGCACCTCACACGCACTATGAGCTTGACGCATCCTGGCTGCCACGGGATGTTCTGAGGTGCTTACCTTTTGACGGCATTCAGACTGGTTCCAGTGAGGAATACTGGAATGAGGTGGCAAGGCAGGCCCCGCGCAGTCCGGCTCGCCAGCAGCCTGATGGCCAAATACAACAAGTGCAGGAGCATAGACGTATGTATGCTGAGCAGCGGCACTCTGCTGAGGAACAGCAGGAACAAGAGATGAGTTATGCTGTGCCGGAGATACGGGCGTTTGAGGAGAACAACTCTCGTATTCGTCCGTGCACGTAGAGCGGAAGGGAATGCATTCGAAGTCTGAACGAGGCCTAGAGGTTTGCACTCAAGAATCTGTTTGGAATCAAACGTCCTTGAATTCTCCGAACGTTCTCGTAGTAAATCAACATCGTATTCCTCATATACCCACCTCACCTCGCCTGTATAGCCTCGCTCGACGCCACGTTCATGCCAAGCAAGACCTTGCACTCCTTTTCCACCCCCATCTTCCGCTCGAGCAAGGTTGAACAGCCGTCAGGTAGACCGCGCACCCCACTGTTTCTTCACCCGAGAAACTCGTATAGCCATACTCGGCATCCTTGGCGTCACCGAGAGATGTCCGTTATCTGGCGTCCATGGCGGGTGCAGACGCGGCATCTTTAGGAAAGCCGGGGGAGGGACTTTTATCACGCAATCACTCAGTTTCCAAGGACTGAGAATTCGAAAAATAGTTTCTGTCAATTGAGGGGGGTCGGGGGGAAGTAATGCGAGAGAGGAACTCTTAACAACCATCAACAAGAAGCGAAACCACCATACCACCCACCCACTTGACCACTTTTGCCCTCTTTTATTGTTCTTTTTTTTAGGCAAAGAAATACCTCCTTTTTCCCGGGCTGTGATCGATGGGGGCCCTTTCGAAAATGTATGTCTGTACAGGGCTGCTACCGGCCCGTGTAGTCTTTTCATCGCCTCGTCATTCTTTTGCTCTCCCTTTGCCTTTTCTTTGAAAAGTTGGTAATGGTGAATGGAAGGAGCTGAGCTCAACCGTTGCCCGCCCTCCCGTAGCGTCTAGAAAACTCCTTTCTTTAGATGCCGCCTCTCCCCCTTTCCCCCTATACTCTCCAGTGATATGCTCAATGCGAACGGAAAAACAAGAAGCAAAATAAAACCTTAGGCTTTGGCGTCGTCTGTCGTGAACATTCGTCAAGAAAACAAAAAAAGCTGTGGCTTCAGCTTCAAAATACTGTACCGTCGCTGATGATGCCAATGGGCGGCCCCTTGGTGATGGGTCGTGATACCTGGGCGATTTCGCGACCACTCTGCGGTGGGGGCGGTCGTCAGTTACGGGTTCGACATTTAAAGGAGGGTTTACTTTTTCTTCTTACCTTCCAGGTGCCAGCTTCCAACATCTGGGCCAGCGTCAGCCGGGCTCCGAGGCCCTTGTTGACCGCGGCAAGAAGCTCGTCCAGGAAACCAACGGTGACGGCTCGCAATTCCACCACGACATCGTCGCCTGGCTCGAACATGGGCACCACTTCCACGGCCTTGTTGGACGGGGTGACACGCTGGTAGGTCTCGAGACCTTTCTTGGCATCGGCGTCTTTGAGGGTGAGTAGTCCGGTGTCGACCAGCAGACCGCCGTTACGGTATTCAGGAAGGCCGGTCATGAGCTCGGCGCCCGCGAAATGTACATTGAGCAGTTTGGTCATGGGCACCATTAAGGAATAGCAAAGCCACTGCGTGAGTTTGTGGAATGGTACGATGTTCTCCCAAGCTTCTGCTGGAGGCGAGGTGGGCATGGTCGTGCAGTTCCAGGCGTCGCCGAGGGACACACCTCCGATCTTGGTACGGGTAGCGGGCCAGATGTCGGTAAGCCCGTCCATGAGGACGGACCAGAGGGTCGGCAGCGGCACGACAGGCACGGAAGCGGCTTGAGTTGTCGGGTGAGACATTAGATAATCTGGACAGGTTAGTACCGACAGATTGCGTATGATGAGGCTACATACCAATCATGTTCCCCGGCCTGCCCTCCGTGCCAAAGAGCTCGGGGTTCTGTAGTGCAGACGACAGGCGTATCAACAAGCCGGCTCGGCCCTCGAGGCCAGACATGGGGTTAGCATCCGACACTTGCATGCCCTTGGCCAGGGTTTCCACGGTGACATTCTTCAGCCCCGACGCGTCTACCTGGTGGGGTTGATTCTTGTCGCTGCTGAAATAGCCGGCTTTGAACATCTCCAAGCTTGCAACAGCCAAGCCTTCACTTCTCGAATACATCCTGCCAGATTCTTTAGACTTGTAGGACCAGGAAGTTCCAGCACCGGCATCCAAAAGAACGGAGACGAGGAAGAGGTCGATCAGTCGTCGTGTTCGCTCCTGGTTATCGATTGTGGTTGGCCAAGACTGGAGCAGTTGGGTCACGCGAGGTCGACCACCAACTTCGAAATGCTGCCATCTGCCATGAGGGGGGATGTTTGCATAGTCCCCGGCGTAGTCTCGTTTGATAATGGACATCACATAGTCGGCCGTCTCCTGGAACTTGGACATGTCAACGTTGAAGTGGTTCAGCGAATTCGACTTTGCCCTCATCAAGACAAGCCGCGAACGCTCCCGCACAGACTGGATACTCCGAAGGTAGGCGGCGGGTTTGGTGGCTGGATCTGGAGCGGGAGGAATCTCGACATTATTGGGGATGGTGGTGACCATCCTGGGCAGGTGGCCGTTGCTGCCGCTGTCGCTGACGAGCTTGGGCGATCTGATGGAATACTCGGACAGCTTATCGATGGTGACACTGGGGCGTATGGCAGCTTTGTCGTTGCGAGAGTCGTGCGAGCGAGAATCCTTCTTATGAAAGAGGCCCATAATGATAACGCTGGCGGAGGTGACCGAAAGTTGATGTTGTGCTGCCAATGCAAGGGACCGGAGCTATGCTGTTTAGGGGCCCGACAGAGCGGATCTCAGCGATCAGTGAGGGGCAGGGCAGCTGGAGATATGGCGGCCATGTGCAGACTTTTCTGACCTCGGGCTTGTAGCATGAATCGCGCAGGCAGAGAATCAAGTTGGGGGAGATGAGAACGTCAGGAGGAACGACGCTGCCTTCCGTGGGTTTGGATTTTGTTCTCCGTCGACACTGGCCTGCTTGGTTGGGTTCGCCCGGATTTTTCGTTTAGCTGGCGGATTGACACTTTGGAAATTAAATTTCTTGCAGCACACACGCACGCGCACGCTCGCCCCTGGTCGGGGTCCCTGGGCTCTACGGAGTACTGGGGAGCCCTGGTAGAGGCCAGTCGGGGGGCACCCGGCCGGTCAAACCTATTCTGGCTGCTGGCCACACTTAGGTGCATGCGATGCAACGCTAATCAACCGCCTAATCGACTATGCGCTCTAGGCTAACAGGCATGAAACCGTTCCGCCGGCCCTGCGAGTGGCCCGCGCTTGAGCTACGCCGCCAGACTTGGGCTGGGATGGCACCGAAGGTTCGCCCCCCTTCAATTAAAGCCTCGCCTCCTGGTCGCCTCCACAGATGGCGCCTCGGGCGTGTCGAACACGTGGTTCGATCGTGCACGCTGAATCTTGATAAACTTCGATACGAGCCATATCTAAATGTAGTCCGCCACTCCGTCTTTGTACTTTATCCAGCTTATCTCAGCCACCATGTAGGTCGTCTGAGGTAGCAAAGCCACTGCCTCGTCTGTCAAAGAGGCTTCATGGTCCGCCCTTGGTTCTGCGTATCCTTTCCACGACCATCTTCGCACCTCACCTGTGGGCAGAAGCGCGTCAAAGCTCCCAGAGATTGGGAACCTCCAGTACTTGGCCCTCGCTAGCACGGCTTCAAAGTCGTCCTTCAGATGTTCGGGGGCCTCCAACTCCAATCTGAACTTTTCCAAGCCCTCGATCTGACTGATTCGGCCACCCCAAGTCGTTTCGTCCATCTTAGATCGAAGGAAGGACATGTCTGGTTCTTGCGGTTGAGCGCTCATCATTTCTGGGAAACAGTAGCCTGGCAACCATGGGCAGAGTGCGAAGAACTGCGGACAGTAAGACCACATGTGCGGCGCAAATGCCGATGCTCTTGACGCTCGTACAACCAAGCTGACTTGCCCGGCGTGGAGGTCCGACACCAACGGCAGCTCATGAAGTTTGAGTGACTCGGTGTAAAGCCGGATTCGCCGCACCGCCGCTCTCTGTTCACGGTTCAGGCTCTCTTGCCACGCCAACATTTTGCCTGTGGCTCCCCTGCTGTTCGGTAGCAGACGATAAGGGCCTCCAGCCAGCCAAATTGTATGATCGGCAAGCGATACCGGCATAGCTCTCGTCTCTTGATATGCTCTCTTACAGGCTCGAAGGAAAAAGAGCTGAATCACCTGTGGGCACCGACGGTCTGGTCTGAAATAGAGGCGGTCGTGACCAAACGGCTGGAGCAGATCATCGTCTTCCTCGAGAGCATACTCAAAGATCCGGTTGCGGATCTCAATCGGTAGCTGGAAAAGGCCGCTATCCTCTTGGGCGAGCATGTTCGCGAAGTCGATTGTCGCTGTGAAACCACCTCTCCCCCTAGCAGGTGAATGGCCCTGCCAGCATTCCTTCATCAAGCTTAAGACCTCCGAGGCTGTTCCCACCGCCAGATCTGCTATGCTTCCAGTCGTGGATCCTATGTCTCGTTAGATTTGTGAGATGAAGTGACGGGTAGCACGCCCTTACGTTTTGTAGCCGCGTAGCAGTCCATGCGGCCTCTTTGAACAGCCTGGACGCAGTCATGGGTCGTCCAGAGTGCGTGTGTCAAGCAACAGACAAGGAGTGCGGGCTAGACGAGAGCAGGACTTATTTGTAAGCCCATGCTATGGTCGCAGCCCATGTACTTATGTCAGCCCAGACGGTTGTACATTCGTGGCATGTCCGTGCTGACTCGATATCACCAATGCCATGCTTGCAGCGCCGATGAGCGCCAGAGAAGTACAGAGCAGGCGACCTGCTTATGAGGCTCCCCAACTAAGCTAGTAACCGAGCGAGTGAAGATTACCTCTATCGGCTTTATTGGTGGCCTACATCGGTCAGCTTGCGCGTTGTGGGCCGGCAGGCAATGGCTCTCGAAGATGTCAGAGGTGGCAGATCCTTGAGACATAGCTAGTGGGAAAAATTCGAGTATACCTGGCCGGGAGCAGGCGGC
Organism: Cyphellophora europaea CBS 101466; assembly: GCF_000365145.1. Lineage (NCBI taxonomy): Eukaryota > Fungi > Ascomycota > Eurotiomycetes > Chaetothyriales > Cyphellophoraceae > Cyphellophora > Cyphellophora europaea. The sequence continues at coordinate 859,904 of NW_008481815.1, forward strand.
AAGCCAACGTGAAAGAGGCGTGTAGCCTATGTGATAAATACAATGGAATACTGGATCCCGCCACGAATATGTAAGATGTCAGCTCAGATGCATGGGAGAGGACTTGACAGCAGGACAGGCTCTGCGAAGTTCGCTCCTAAGCATCAAGGATCGTGCATCGCTTTGTGTAGAAGTGCCTAATCTGGTATCGTGCACGATTTGAAGGACTTGAGTTCCATCGACAACATTGATGAACAGCTTCTTCAGTACAACACCGCAGTATAGGATCGTCATTGGCTGATAGACAGCAATGGTGCAGAACGACGCGCAGCTCAAGTTAGTAAAAGTGCCACTTTAGTTACGCTGTAGCCATGCGAAGTCATGCGAAGGTTGTGAAGATTCTCATGAAGTCTGACGCTATTGGGGGGATGTAGGGGTTGCGGAGAAAACGAGGCATTGAGTGCACCGCCACTATTCAATGGAGACTTCAGCCACATATGGCAGCGTCCCCGACCCCGGAGTACATACCACTGTCCGTGTTGTGAAACAGCGAACCCGCAACAACATCTACATGTTTCCCGGCCGCATGTTATGGTCAGCGTATAGCTCTTTATGAGAGCCTATAATCCCTCCTACCACGCACCATGGACGATCTTGCGGGCCTGGACTGGTCAAAAGGGTCCAGCAGCCAGAAGCCCGCCAATGCCAACTACACCTTGAACCCCTCGTTCTCAAGCTTGAAGCCTACTCCTCCCGTCTCCGGCCGTGCCTCGCCGCTGAACAATACGCCCTCCAATCCCCCATCGAAGTCAGCTACGCCAGCTAACGATAGCTTTGCCAACTTGGTCTCGTGGTCTGCAAGCCCGAATCCCTCCAACCTCTCCCTGCAGGAGCAGCAGAAACGTCTGGCGGAATTGAAGCTACAGCAACAGTCACAACAGAAGAGCCAGTATGCCAATGGAGATGATGCATTCTGGAATAACCTAGGAAGTGGGCGAAGCACTCCCGCAATTGAGTCTCACAAGAATGGGAAACCAGCACCTGCAGACGCGCCGCAAGACGTTGATGACTTCCTCGCCGCTTTCAACAGCTCGAGCGCGCAACAGCCCAAGCCTGCGCCCGCGTCCACTCCCGCGCCCGCCGCTCCTGCGCCACAGTCCTCACAATTCCCAGACGACGATGACGACCCATTCGGCCTGTCCGAGTTTCAGCAAAGGGAAGCAAGGAGGACACAGACGGTCGCGACCCTAGCAGAGGATGACGATGATGTGCTTGGACTACTCGGGAGACCCGTTGATCCATCCAAGCGGAAGCCAGATCTGGATGAGGAGCAGCAACCTGTAAAGCCGTCGAAAAACGCACATCCACAGGACAGGGCAGTTGCCGAACTGGTGGATATGGGATTTCCGGTAGATAAGGCTCGGCAGGCCCTCGAGACCACAGCATCGGGCATCGATATCCAAGCTGCCGTCAGCTCCTTGCTCAACGCTGCTCATCAACAGGCTAGGGAGAGCTCACAGAATCGAAACACCGGCAGGAACGGCCATACCGACGATGTCCCTCGTCGAGGAAGGGGAGGCCTGAAAACCTCACGACGGCATGTCGAGGATAACGAAAGCCCAGTCATGCAACGCAGAGGACAGCCCCAGGCTGAGAAGGATCCCAGTCAGATGGCAGCCGAGTTTGGTACCAACTTTTTCAAGACTGCCAACTCGCTTTGGAAGCAAGGAGCCAAAAAGATGCAGCAGGCTGTACAGGAGTTCAACTCCGATAGCGATACTGGCGGACAGCCTAAATGGATGAGGGAAGTCGAAAGCTCAAGCAGCCAAGCACACGCGAATGGCGGAGAGTCTGCTGGACGACAGAGGCGGCGAAGCTCCACGGGAAAGAGGAAAGAGCAGAGTGCTACAGATGAAGCGATGATGCTCGAAGCGCAAAGACCAACACCTCCACCGCGCGCAACAAAACGGAGACCTGAAGTTCCTGTTGACTCGAGTGCGGATACGTCCAGGGATCATTCTCCCGCTGTACCCTCTCGCCTACGAGAGTCGGCCTCTCCTCAACCTGCCTTCCTACGACAGCAGCAGGCAAGACCATCGCCTCAACCTGCTGTGTCAAGGACTGTACTCCAAAGACAAGCCAACGAAGAACAAGCTGCGCAAGCCTACGTCTCTTCAGCTCGACGGCGAAAGCCTGCTGTGCATCCCGCTGCTGTTGCGTCAGAGCCTGATCTTTTCGACACATCAAGCAAAGCGGCTCCTCCTCCCGGTCCAGCAATCTCGCGACCTGCACCACCCAAGGCCGCCCGGATTGCCACTCGGCCAGCTGCACCCAAACGCACAATCCCATCCATCCCACCGATGAGCCTAAAAGCTTCACATACAGCCCGAGAAGCTGGCAACACGCATTTCAAGCGGGGCGATTATTCATCAGCACATGACTCTTATAGCTCATCGCTCAAGCACTTACCCTCTGAACACCCCCTAACTCTCGTCCTTCTGACCAACCATGCCCTGACCGCCCTCAAAGTCGGCGAGCCAAAGATGGCCATCGCCGACTGCGACGTCGCCATCACCCTTATTGGCGTATCGAAAGGCGAATCCGAGACCGTTGACTTCCTCGATGGGTCACCCGCAAAGCCCATGCGCGACTACTACGGCAAGGCCCTCATGCGCAAAGCCGAAGCACTGGAGCAGATGGAACGGTGGGCCGACGCAGCAGTTATATGGAAGGAGGCAGTCGAAGGCGGTCATGGCGGTGCAGCCTCCATGCAAGGCCGTCTGCGGGCCGAGAAGGCAGCGAATCCACCTCCCAAGCCCAGCGCCAAACCTGCTGCGGCAATAGAAAAGAAGCCACCTCCACGTCGCCCCGCAGCGAAGCCATCAGGCGATTCTGCAGCCGTGTCACGCCTGCGCGCCGCTAATGCAGCCGCTGATAAGGCGGACGACGAGAAGTTTGCACTCTCCGACAGCGTGGATCTGAAAATCAACAACTGGCGGAACGGCAAGCAGGACAATCTACGGGCGCTGCTGGGGAGCCTGGACACGGTGCTGTGGCCCGAGGCGGGCTGGAAGAAGATCAGCATGGCGGACTTGGTGCTGCCGGGGAAGGTCAAGGTGCAGTACATGAAAGGTATTGCCAAGGTGCACCCTGATAAGGTGAGTCTTCTTCCTCTGCTTGATTTCGCCCGTGTAGTGTTTCTTCTTGCCTTGTGCATGGAGTGTGGATGCGCAGACGCGACGCAGTACGGGCTGGTAAGAACTGATGGCTGATTTATTTTCATGTTCTGCAGATTCCGACCGATGCCACAACGGAGCAGCGCATGATCAGCGCTGCCGTATTCGCCACCTTGAACGAGGCCTGGGATAAGTTCAAGACGTCAAATGGCCTGTAGGTCCTTCCCTGAGGGGTTGGACGAGTGTTGCACTTTGGCCAAAAAGAAGGGCCACCGCCGGCCAATGATAGATTACGCTAACCCATGAAGTCGTGCTCCTACTCTCTGATAGACGCTGGGAGGAGATAATGGTATCGTTTCGCTGTCTCTTGCTTGCTCTACTAGATGTACACACGGGATGAGTGGTAGCGCGCCGCTGCAACGACACATCGCCCTGCTTGGCTCCCGTCTAAGATGTTCAGCCCATAGCTTGTCCATCTTTGGCGGTCATTCACTCATTTCTTGCCCTTCTTCCCCTTACTACTCTGCTGGGCCCTCTTCTTACCCCCAACCGCCGCTCTAGCCATCTTCTTCTCCTTAAACTTCCTGGTCCTCTGCCTCCACGCATACCACCGATCCTTTCGCAGATATGGCCGCACCACTACCTCATTCTTCTCTGCATCCCTCGCCAATTGGATGTTGGCAATTCGATATCCATTGGTCCGCATTATCGGCGGATCCGTTGGTGTCGCTGGGCTAGGCTTCAGACCTTTTCCTTTGCCACCAGTGGGCTTGGAATTGCCCGTGACATGCGCCTCCAGGAAGTCTTCTGCGGCTTGCTGGCTTGCTGGCGCTCTCATTGGCACCGCCATCATGCCCACTCGCCGCCGTGTCGGTGCATTTGGAGGTGTAGGAAGCACGCTGGCTCTGCCCTCCTTGGCCAATGCCACACCGATGTATTTTCTTGTAGGGTGCAGACGTGGGTTACGGTAGTATCGTACATATCCTTCTTCCAAGGCATAGATGGTGTGGTCTCGACCCATGCCGACATTCTCGCCTGGATGCCATTTTGAACCGCGTTGCTTGAAGATGATATTTCCCGGCACGACGTGCTCCGTATTGGACTTTTTGGAACCTAGACGGCGACCAGCGGAATCCGTGGGACCGTTGGCGCGGCCTTGCGCGGCGTGCGAAGCGTGTCGAACTTGAATTGCTTTGCAGTTGCGGAGCGAGATGAAGGAGAGGGAGGTGGTGAGGCTGTCGATGCAGGGCCGGGCGACAGATAACCGTGGCTGTAACATATTGCAGGCGCGGTAGCCTCGTCCAAGGTCTGCTGCACTCGAAAGATGGTACAGGGGCGATGGCACAGGAGCTGGTCGTCTGATGCAAGATTCGTGGTCGAGCTTCAGAATCATGAAAGTCCGCAATCTGCGCTAACCGCTTTGGGAATGCATGGTGCGGTGGACAGGTTGCCCTTGCGCTTGCCAGTGTGGCCTGCACCACTATTCTCTTTGACACAACTAACGAGCCCTCATAAAACAATCGAAGCCCACTTCAGATCGTCAACATGTTCAATCGGATGTTGGTGGGTCTAATCCTGCTATTCGCGGGTGCAGTTCACGCTCAATTCCAGTTCTTCGACAACTTCTTCAGCGGTCACCAGGGGGGGCAGCAGGCGCAGCAACAGGGCAACTCTCCGAGTGATTCGAACTGGTACCAGCAGAATTGGGATCAAGGTCAGGCTCCCCTGACGGCTCTCGAAGAGCCAGCCGCCAACCCCAATCCATCCACTAAAATATGGTGTATCTGGACTCCCTGCTGACCGTTTACTATAGCCAAGTGCTCGAATTACCTCTGCCCTGACACGCTAGCATGTGTACACTTTCCGCATCACTGTCCCTGTCCGCACGCGGCAGTTGAAGAGAAGGTTGAGCTGGGTGACGGTGTTAAGGTTTGTGCGAGCAAGGGTGGCTTCAAGCAGGGTGAGACGAACAGGAAGATTGACCTTGCAAGGAAGGGGTTGCTCTGAGCGAAACAACTCTCTACTGAATCGTACGCCCTGTCCGTCCGAATGGCACAGTGTAGGAAATGCCAGACGTATCACACGCACTCACCAGATACGAGGTGAAGACACGAATAGGCTTGAAGGGAAGGCACATCCAAAACCAGCCGAACGGTATGGTCGCGACCCAAGCATAAATTCTACTACAACGAAGGCCACGATAATACACTGCGCAGGTGGACTCTCGGCGACGCAGTTGCATATCAAAGGACATCAACCTGGCTATTGCTGATTTTCCACTCGTTCTCAGGCTGCCTGGCAGTGGACGAGCCAGATGGCGGTCCGTGCTGTCTTGCTTGATCCGACGAACCGGACGATGAGGTCAAAAATAGCCGACTGCTCACCAAGACTGCGAATCAGTGTGCTGTCCCTCATCGTGCGCCGCGAAATGCAATATTAAAAACCCCAGACAATGCGCGTAAGAGGAATCAGCAAAGTGTGACCTCGATGCGTGACCGAGCTGAGCACAAAGACACAGCCGCACACGGCGGTGGCGGTCCTGGGCACAAAGGACCTGTCGGGTCGGAGTACACTCGACAATGAGTAGCCACGGGAGGTCTAGATTACGTTCTAGGCCTCAGGAGAAAGAAGTTGAAAAGCAGGCCGGTGCTGATGTATGTTAGCTATATGACCTGGTTATGTATCCGGCTGTTGGCCACCCATCCTACAAGTCAGACGGCGCGTCGGGATTGAAGGTCAAGATGCAAGCACGCTCGCTCGCAACCAGCAGCTTTGCTGCAAGGCTCTTCATCTTCCTGCTCTACGTCCTGGGAGCGACCGCTACCAGCGAACATGGACAGCAGCATCATCCTCGTCAATGGGGTGGCGGCCGAGGCGGTGGCGCATCGGGGCGGGGAGGCGCTTCCAACGTCGGTCAAAACGGTGGCGGCGGCTTCCGCCCTCAATTTGGCGGCCCCTATCGTCCAACTTGGTTCGGCCAGCTCCAGAAGCGCTTCGATGATGTTGCCATTGACGGAGACAAGGGCATCCATACCGTCGACTTTCTCGATGCAGCCCAATCCCTACCTGCATTCTTCAACCTTCTCAGCGCTGTCGGCTTTTATCCAGCGAGAAATGATAACAATGCCAACATTCAGAAGGTCCGCAACCGCTACAATAACGCTCCAGGCGATTCCAGAACGTTGCAATCGCTGGTCCGCAATGAGAAGAGCGACGGCGTGGCTTATTCTGGGTCTGCAGCCGAGGCGCTGCTGTGGTTGACTCGCACCCTCGAATTCACCGCGCAATCCCTGCGCAAGGATTTGAACGACAACAAGAACATTGCACCTGACGACCCAAACCCGAAGAAACCATTATCTGAAGCTTTCCAAAAGACGTACCCAGGCACTCTGCAGAAGTATCATAACTCGTATCAGAAGTCGCTCTTTAGCGCTGCTTGGACTTTTGTTCCCAAACGCCAGGACTTCTACAGAAGATTGGCTGCCGATCAAACGAGCGAGGCTGCACTGGAAGACGCCGAGAAATGGGTCACCGCCTTGGAGAAGGTAGTGACGCTTCTCAAGGATTTCATGAACTCTCACGATTCCCGTTGGTGATTGTGTATGGTTGAGGGATTCGGATTCTTGTGGGAGCAGTTAACGACCTCAACTATTAGGGCAAAAGTGTTCAATTCTAAGTAAAGCAACGCTTTGAATGTATCCTCGGGCTTGGTTCTGCTACGGCATACATGTCCGATTCTTCTCTAGGAGATGTATGATGGAACACATTCTGGCCTTATACTGCAACATGAGGCTCAGCGTATATTTACTGTAGATTGAGTACCCCATTATCACTTGCCTCCCACTGCCCTCAATTACCCTTCCTGCGGCGGTGTCTCGTCACCGCCTCCCCATCCCCATTGCCCCAGGTATTCCCTCCGCGATTTGGAGTGCGGAGAAGACAAGTGCTTGGCCTTCGCCAAAACGTCTTGTCCTCCCGCCCATTCGCGTACACGTTATCGCAGCATTGCATGCTGATTGCTGCTTGGACATCTCGGCAATGAAAACTACCTTTCTCGCCGAGGTAGACTGTTCGCCATGGATCCGGCTCTCGGTAAAGCACAGCATGACTTTGTATGGTCCCGGTGCAGGCACCATTATATCTAATGCGGCTCAAGCTTCACACGAGATATCTACCTGGTCTCAGGGCTTGGATTGACTGCTGGCGAATGCTTTAAGCAACTATATCTTTGGCGCGAATACTCACCACCCCCAAAATGGCCCAGCTTGATGATGAGAAGCACTTGGATACCAGACATGTCGAGCGCGTATGTCAGCCGGAGCCCTCCTAAGGTTCGCAGCAGCTGACCCGCAGCAGAAGGCTTCCGACAATGAAAAGGAAGCACTACCTCACGGTGGCCGTGATGGCGGAATCGATGTCAGTCAAGTTCTCGAGCAGGACCAGACCGGTCCCGCCAGAGGGCCGCTTGAGAAAGATGACAAGGAGACTCGCCGCATCATGAGGAAGATCGATCTCAGACTGCTTCCGGTCCTAGCGGTTATATACGCCTTTGCGTTGATCGATCGAGTCAATCTGCCCAATGTAATGACTACATAGGCTGCATTTGTGGTCGTTGGCTAACTGATCCAGGCTCGCATCGCCGGCATGGACGAGGATCTTTCGCTATATGTCGGCGACCGCTACTCCATTGTCACGATGATGTTTTTCATTCCGTATATTATTTTTCAGTTCCCAGCCAATATCGTCATCAGAAAGCTAGGTGCCGCCCTTTGGCTGTCATCGCTGGTCATCTGCTGGGGAGGAGTCACCATCGGCATGGGCTTCACCACTCACTGGACGCAGCTTCTGGGCTGCAGAATCATCCTTGGGGTGTTAGAAGCTGGATACTTCCCCGGTTGTGTCTTTCTGCTCAGTAAGTGGATCTCACAAGCGTTCGACGAGCCTTGTCACCTTCCACTCACTTTCACCTCGACGTGATTCATGCGCAATAAGCTTGTCACTCTTGAATAACTGCAAATCCTGTTTGTCCTTCGTCTGAGCATAAGCTTATTGCACTATCGCAGGTTGCTGGTACGTCCGGTATGAAGTGCAGAAGCGTTTCTCGGCCTTCTACCTCTTGGCTCTCCTCGCTTCTGGCTTCAGCAATATTCTGGCGTATGGCCTGTCCGAGATGCGAGGCCTGGGCGGTCTGAATGGGTGGCAGTGGATATTCGCTATCGAAGGCGCAATCACCATCCTCCTCGGCGTCATGGGCTTTCTCTTCATCGTCGATTTCCCGGACAAAGCTACTCGACCGAATACCATAACCCGTCGTGCTTTTCTCACCGAGCATGAAGCCAGCATCGTTATCAACCGGATCCAGAGGGATCGTGGTGACGCTGTGGTCGACAAACTCACGTGGGAGGTCATCTTCCGCCATCTTCGTGATTGGAAGTTGTGGGAGTTTGCATGGCTATACTTCCTAAACAACGTTGTCACTTATTCTTTCGGCTATTTGTAAGTCGAGTCATTTTCTCAACCCCTCCTCATGAAATCGCATCAGTTACTGTCCCGACAGCATACCTTAGTTACTGATACGAGACGTTTTCATCTCTACAGCTTGCCCATTATCCTCAGAGGGGACATGGGCTACTCAGTGGCAATGAGCCAGGTGCTGTCGTTCCCGCCGTACGCCGTGGCCACCATCTGGATGTTCTCGACGGCTTGGGTCGCCGACCACTACCGCAAGCGTGGACTCATCATCATCTGGAACTGCGCCACAGCCGTGATCGGCGTGTGCATGATGGCATTCGTGGACGGCGCGGCAGCAAGATACGCAGGTGTCTTCCTTGGTGTGGCTGGCGCGAACAGCAACGTGCCGAGTCTCTTGAGCTATATGCACAACAACATCGTCGGACAGATGAAGAGAAGTATAGCTAGTGCCTTGCTCATCGGTGGTGGTGCGTGCGGTGGTATCGCGGCAGCCAACATATTTCGCCAGCAGGATGCGCCTCAATATCTGTGAGTCACTTACTGGGGTTCAGGAGAGGTCGATGCTAATGTGTATCCTGCCAGGCCAGCTATGTCTGTGGTCATCGCGACGCAGGCACTCACCATTTTGCATGTGCTAAAGAACTTTGTCGTGTACGCGAGGAAGAATCGCAAAGCAGATGCAGGGGAGATTGTGCTGGAGGGTCAGCAGGGCTTTAGACAAACTCTGTGAGCTAAGCCATTCTATCTGGCCAGAGAAGTGTACGGTAATGCATGCAGGGTGAGGCAAGGGCGTGCTGGGGAGGAAGCGAGCTCGAGCGAGGCAAGCCAAGGTAGAGGTAAGGTGAAAGCGAAGTATAGTTGTGATAGAAGTGATACCGGCCATAACGAAGGTACGGACAGGTACTTACCACAAACCGCCCGTAGAAGTCACGCTACGGTTGACCGTAGCTTCTCCACACGCTTGTACGTTTCCACTTCATCCACTTCTCGTGCTTGCTACTCCTTCAACACAACTATCTATATCAAGCTACATACACCTATTCTTATGCCTTATGTTGTCGAGTCATCGCCCATTACGCGCCATACGACGGACGGAGATACGAGTAGAGTCCGCCATGGAGAGACCTGAAACCAGCAATGCCTTGCTCCACGCGTACGGCCCCCAAGGTGCATTGGTCCAATTTTGTCAGCTAATCAAATTGCTTAGTCGACGGTCGTCTCTCAAACAATACTACTGCAGAGCGATGCTCGCGGATATCTGCGACCTTGACCGAACTACCAGCAGTTCACACGGTGCGGACTCGTCACCTGAGAACCATACGTTCGGCGCCATGGAGTGAAAGTAGTTATATCCCACTATGCTCTCGGACCCGATACTGTTGGTCGTCTGCGGGGCTGACCTGTGGTGGGTGTCCCCAAAAGTCGCCGAAAGCACGAAGCACATCAGCCCACAGATGTACCCACGCCAATCTCGCCTTGAACTTGGCATGCCTCACAAGGCAGGCGCATTGAAGGTCCAAGGCCGCCAGCCGCTGCGCCAACCTCTAGGTCAGAGTGCCTGAACGACTTGCTCCACTGACCTGGTGTTACCCGCAGATCGTTGAGAACTGCAACATGAGTCCCGTCCTCTCCTGCTTTGTGAAGAGCGTGCGACACTTGTGCCAACGCTCGTAGTACGACCAGGGTACCCTGTGCTGTTTTGCAGACTTCGTCGCTGAACGTCAATCGTTCGCTGAATCGGTTCTGCTGCGCTTCTTCGTTCCCCTCTATCACATCTCCGCATCTCTTCTGTGAAATTCACCTACCCGCCGACCCGTTGCTTTTTGGAAAGGATATTTGGCCTCAGCGACTTTGTTGCCGTGCCGCTGCATATTGGTGTGGTGCTGCACACGATGTTATCGCTATTTGGAGGGCTTCTTCTGGCTACAGTCGCGACGGGAACGGTACTACCGCGCCAGAGCCAGGGTATGTTCAATATTCTGCAATTTTATGTACGTTGCACTAACAAGAGCCTCAGATGGGTGTACGGACCAGACTATCAGAACAGACATAGGCCTCGAATTCGACGTTTCCTGCGAGTCAAACATCGCCGACTACGACATCAGGAACAGCAGAACATCCAACTTGACCGACTGTCTGAATACATGCGCAACTAGTGGGGCGGGTACTGACCAGAATCCCTGCCAGGCCGTTGCATATAACATAAATGATGGCAGATGCTACCAGAAGGACGGTAACGCCACCGCAGCAGATGTCAGTTTTTCAAACATCACAATCATGGCATTCGCACAGGATGTCTGGACTGACCGGGGTCAAAACTATGCGTGTACAAACGGTTCAATACAGACCGACAGCAATGGGTACCAATACCGGATATACTGCGGCTACAGACACAACGGCGACAACTACGATATCAATAAACGACCGGACTACCAACCATTCCATGCTGATACTTTGGACGATTGTCTAAACTACTGCTCTAGAGGTGGACCACTCTGCCGAGGCGTGCTGTACTCGGAAGGGTTGAGGACCGGGTATCGGAATTGCTACCCGAAGAGCGTGAATGGCTCCGATCCTTTCAAACTTGTGCCTGACCCCGGCACAACAACCGCCATTGGTATACTTTCGGTCAACAGCACCTGCACCAGCAGCTCATACACCGCGTCTGGGGGTGGAGTGTTCAATACCTCCTGCGATACCACTGGATCCGGCCCTGACATCAAAAAGGTCCATAGCGACAATTTTGAAGCATGTATCGACGAGTGTGCGAACTACAGGCCAGAAAATGGGGGTAACAGTTGCTTTGGCGTCTTGTACGAGCCAAGTGCGTCAGGGGGCTTCCAAAACTGCTACCTAAAATATGATCTTCAAAACCGCACGTCCGGTAACTTCAACTTGGCTGTTCTAGCTGAGGCAGGGAATGGAAACGGCGATGACGACTCGAGCAGCAACGCATGGATCGCTGGAGTCGTCGTGGGACCCGTAGTAGCCATCGCAGCGGCTGTTGGAGCATTCTTCTGGTGGCGGAGGAGACGAGCTGCTAAGACACAACCCAGCGAGGACAAGACCGAAGGCGAGCCTTTCCGGGATTTAGGGACACCACACGCGAGCAGTCCTTACTTGGATCAGGTTCCTCCCAAGTATGACGCCTCGAGCCAGCCACCGACCACTCCCTCTGCGACGTCGATGCCGACGCCGCCGGCGGCGGCAGAGCTCGGAACCGGTCCACGGCCTACGCAAGAGCTTCCTGCGAGGGAACAGCCCCGATTTGAGATGCAGGGTTGATGGAAGGCTGTATTATATGAACGAGGCGGCATTTTACTCGTTGGAAGCGGCCACCCGAATATAGAGCTTGGCGCAAGGGAGCTACGCTATGTTATGCCAATGTAATTGATATACCCTTCAACCTTTGCTTACCACCGACAATATCTGAGTCTCTGCCACATCACCCAACTAGTTCAGACCCAACGCCGGGTGTGTTGAGGGTGGCGATACTAACGATCGAGCTAGGCTATCCGAAGCACAGAATGAACAGGTGTTAAACCTACTGTCGAAGCTGACTTCACTAGCGGATGAAGACCTTGTGGACCTACACTTGAGCTACGATTGAGTCATGATAGGGCACCACGATCGAGGAATGGGTCACAGCACCATGCTGCTAGAGGTCTGGAACATGCTCTTGGAAGCGGAAAGCCGCATGTTCTACACGATATCAGAGAGTACGAATGACATCCTTTGTCCTTGGCCGTAATACTATCTACGGAGCGCGTTACGCGGGCCATGGCCAGTAAAGTTTGCATACCACAGTAGCTGGTACAGGAACAGTCATGACACTGGCTACGCACTGTAAGGAGCATGGCTTTCGGCGAATACACCAAGGGAGAGATCGATGTGGATCTGGTGAAGAGCACGTTGGTCTTGACGAGCGGTAATTCCAACGAGCAGAGCTATGCGATGGTCGATGGGCGTGCTGGCCTGGGCTAGATTTGATGCGGAGGGAACGGAGAGGTGGAAGCGGGAGCAGTATGGCGAGGCGGAGGCGTTCATCGTCAAAAAGACCAGGTAGTGGAAGCCTGGAGGCGAGTACGCCCGAGAGCATCGTAAAGCAGGTCGGCGAGAAGCCGTGGAACTTTATCTCCTAGCATGGCGAATATGACGACGCTGTAGTAGTTGTTACATAGCATCTTGGTGTAGACCGTCATATCCACAAGTCATAGGCCCCCCTGGCGCTGTAGCCTCGCTATCACGTGACCTTGCTGCGCGTTGTATGCTCAGGTCTTTGATGAACCTGTCTGGTTGGAAAGGTGTGTAGAATTGTGGCTAGGAAAGGTGCGCACTGCATGTTTGGAGGTGACGTTGCTCTCTAGACTTCTAGCCCCCGCGCAAAAGCCTTGGATGGCTATATGCCGAGAATGGATGGTGTCACTTGTTCACCTGGTGAAGAGCAATAATACGTGCGCACGGTGTATAGGCAAGCACAGCTGCCATTCACTCCTGGTGAAATTAGAGGCATTCACTTGCCTAGCCATGAGTGACGCCGCGACTGGCCGTGTGCATCTTCTTCCGCGCGCTTTAAGCGTTCTGAGCATGCTGCACAGAACATGTTCGATCGTTTGCTCCTGAGCTGAGGAAGTGGCACAGAAACAAAACTTCTTCCAGACATACGATCGTTGACTCGACACCACAAAATGTCTGACTCCGCCAAAGACAAGCTTCCTACCGCCACGGAGCCGAAGCCAGACAATGACCCAGCCTCGGTTACCACCCCTCCAGTCGACGGCCGCAAACCCACCGGGTCTCCTTCATCGCGCCGATCCACCCTTCCCAGAAAAAGCAGCAGCCCCCGTCCCTGGGCCGAGCTCGACCGTCAGAAATCAGCGCACGACATCGTCATCTACGAAGCCCTCAACCAGCAGCGCCTCGCCAGCCTCGACATCACCAGAAAGCCCGGCGTCCCCGTGCAGCTCCAGATCCGCGTCAACATCCTGGTCAACAGCAAACCCGTATACGACACCGCCGAGTCCGACAAGACCTTGTTTCCTCAGGTCCATCGCCGCACCGCCACCGACTTCCGCGACTACTCCACCCTCACCGCCTTCCTCGAGAACGAAGCCCGCCAGCTGTGGGAGACCGCGAAACGCCTGGTTGATGACGACGATGACCACCCCAATGCCACTGCCAGCTTGACTGTCAATCCAGCTTTGCACCACGACAAGCAATGGCGCGGCGGCGACCTCGCATTCAGCAGCCACCGCGTGATGCTGAAGCTCGAGGAGGACCAGCATGTGGCGGAGCTGACGGTCGGTCGTACGGTGATTCACGGGGATGAGGCGGACGGGCTTAAGCGGCAGACTTATGTGGGCTGGTATTGGCGGAATGTGGAGAGGGGGAGGAGGGAGGAGTGTTTGGTCGAGTATACCATCGATCTCGCTGTCTAGGGTTGGTGATGAGGTATGGGGGCTGCGGTTGGAGCAGGCTGCGGGAGGGAGTCATGCGAGTTGTCGCTGGATGGGGGAGGGGGATGAGGCAACACTGGTTGCTCTACACAGTGTGAGCTCGATTGACAGGTGGGATTAGGCTGGGGGGTTGATAACGGCAACGGACGATTGCCTTCTGTGTTCCTGGGAGTCCTTAGTAACTTATCCAATTCCATTGACGATAGGAACGTGCACTGTTCGAACAGTTTTTCTAGATCTCATGTCAGCGCCTCGGGCGCGGGCCCTACGCTCCCGCCTGTTGGCCAGCAAGTACTGTGATCGTCATTTCTAAATCCTTTGCGCAACGATCGTGGCCGGCCATAATACAAGACGCCAGCTCATCACAGCAAGAGAGCTCTTGAATTGGGAGCAACGAGGGCCTGTCATGTTGAGAAAGAGCAACGCGGAAACGACCTCGTAAGCTTCTGCAAGGGCTCGCGTTCGCAACCGAGCCAACTTTAGGAAGGTCCGAGGCGAATTTGTATTGGAGCGATTGCTCCAGACCGCTAGGGGCAAGGTACTGCAGAAAGACTTACGGTGAGACAGTGTTTTGTGCTGACGAGGAAGCTAGAGAGTACTCTGTAGACTCCGCCCAAGATGTGAAGCCATTGGTGGTGCGTAATCGATGACCGGGTCTCCAGAAAGTGCGTTGCAAAGACTCGTGATTTGGTTGCTTCGCAGCGACCGGCGGTATCAAACTTGAGTGGCTTGGTTTTCATACCTACCCAAGGATGCCTGCTGGCGGCCTCAGGTACGTGGCCGCAGAAATTTCGGTTAATGCCAGGCCGAGTTGTTTCCCAAGGCCTGGTCTGTATCGCTACTGGAATCCGCGCGAAACTTCGTGAGTCGATACTCTCAGCAGTTCTTGACCGGTCAGAGGACGTCGCAAGGAGCGTCCGAGACAGGCCAGATTAGGGCTGTAAGGGGATTAGTAACCAGGGCTGGTAGCATCCGGCTAATTGGTAGGGGGCTAAGAGCTTACAGGATAATGTGGCCATCGTACCCACGTCGTCTGTTAATCTAGGAGGGGTTATGACACGCAGCTGATACTGTTGTTCTGCCTCCTGCGCCTGTGGTCATTGATGCCGACGCATGCAGCAGAAAGGTGGATTCGAGGCGACGATCTTCTGCCATGACGAGCCTTCTTGATCGTAGATCCTGAGTGATCAGCGAAGACCCGGCAGATTGCGAAGACGAAGTTTTCCCGAAAATATCATACGGGCACGGTTGGCTGCCCGACTCTCCGGACATGAACGGTTGCAAAAGTTGGACATGGAGACAGATGTGATCTTACCCCTGAAAGTGCCCCTAAGCCGTATTGGGAGTAGTACACCAGTTTTATCCCTGGTCTTGAACTTTGTTGCAACGAAGCACAAAACATACCCTGCACTTAGCATTACCGATCCAATCACCCCAGCGTCCACACACTTAAGCACTACTTGGTGATCAAGCCAAATCGTTGATCTAACCTGTTCCTGTGCCGTTCGCGATTCTGCTGCTGCCGCTGCCTAGGTACTCCGGAAATGAACCGATGTCTTCTCGCGTGCCCGACTGGGTGAACTGCCAGCCGAGTGTGCCCTAGCTGCCTCTGGTTGGGATAGCGCTCATCTGTTCCAGACTCCTGACTTAAGAATAGACCCGCTGGTACACCGCTAGCGTCTAGGCTACGACTCTTCTGAGGTGTCGGTCCCCTCTCCGTGCCTCCCACTTGCCGCCAACATCATCACACCAGCAAAACTCTTTCCTCACGCCAGATCACCCCTGGCGTCATCTCTACAAGCCGTTACCCCAGCGCCACGCGGAGCATGACTGTTCCAGATTGGCCGCGGCGCAACACCAGACGATGCCACTGTCCGTTGTAACCGAGACTCTTCCAGGCTAGGTACATGTACACCTCAGTTTCCTCAGACTCTTTGCTTTCTTGCTTTCCTCGCTTTTGACCTCGCTGCCAGTCGCTCTCTTGCTTGCAAGCTCTTTGCTTGCGTCCAGTCCTTTTCATTCTTCGGGTACTTCGGGCCCTGCCATTCTTTTGCTTTATAATTCAATCAAGATGCACGCTTTTACTATTGCCGCCAGTGTCCTGGCATCCACTCTCTTCTCCATTACAGCAGCTGCTCCTGCTCCGGGGCCTGCAACTCCTCGAGTTCGGGGCCAGCTCGCTGTCTACTACGGTCAATCGGGCACGGCCTTCGAAGACCTTTGCGCCGACCCGAATGTCGACGTCGTCCCCATTGCTTTCCTCACCAAGTTCGCCAAGGAACAAGGCGGCTTCCCCGAGACCAACTTTGCCGCCAACTGCTGGGGAAGCGAGTACTGGAAGGACACAAAGATCTTTGACAAATGTCACACCTTCATCAACACCATCCAGAAATGCCAAGACAATGGCAAGAAGGTTCTGCTCTCAATGGGAGGTGATGAATCGGTTTCCGATGTGAGATTGTCGAGTCCCGCCTACGCTCAACAGGTTGCGCAACAGCTCTGGAGCATCTTCGGCCCCGTCCAGGCTGGTTACACCGGTCCCCGTCCCTTCGGCAGCGCCGTGGTTGATGGTTTCGACTTCGATGTTGAGGGCAACCAGGCTAGTGCCAACCATGGCGTCCTGGCCACTGAACTCCGCGCACTCTTCGCTACCGATGCTTCCAAGACTTACTATCTCTCTGCGGCTCCCCAATGTGGCTTCGGTGACGCTCTCAAGTCTGCTCTTGCCACAGGTGCCTTTGACTATGTCTTTGCCCAATTCTACAACAACGAGTGCCAAGCCCGTGGCTACTTCACCGGTGGCAGTTTCTCCCAAACCTGGTCTCAGTGGTCGAACTGGCTTCAATCCACGTCCCCCCAGACCCAACTGTTCCTAGGTCTGCCTGCATCGCCTAATGCTGCTGCTGCAGCTTGGCGAAGCGGTTTCCTGAGCACTGATGAGGTGAAGACCGTGGTCAACTCGATCGGCAACAGCCCCAACTTTGGCGGTCTGATGCTGTGGGACTATGGCAATGCTGTCGCTAACGATGCCAACTACCTCTCCGGGTGCAGGGGTGCCATTGGTGGCCCTAAGCCCCCGCACACCACCACCACAACAACGACAAGCTCTACTACAACCACCACCACCACCACCACCACCACTACCACCACCACTACCACCACTAGCCCCACTACCAGCAGCACCACGACCACCACTTATAGCCACCCCAGTCAGCCGACTAGCTCGTCCAGCACAAGCACAACTACGACCACCACATATAGCCACCCCGGCCGGCCGACGAGCTCATCAAGCTCAAGCTCAAGCTCAACCACGACCACCACGTATAGCCACCCCGGCCAGCCGACGAGCTCGCCAAGCACTGCAAGCACCACAACTACCTCAAGCAGCTCTACGACCACAACATGGGGCGGACATCCTCAACCCACCGAGATCTGTGGCCAGGCCGGCTACGACCTGGGCAAGCCAGCAGCCTCCTTGGTATACACCGGCGCGAGCTCGTTCGCCTCTTGCAAAGTCTACTGCTCTGAGTTCAAGAGCTTCGCAGTCAGTGCCGACCAGTGCCTCTGCTACCCCAGGTCCGTGGATGGTAACTTCAATGCCGTGGAAAGCAGCCCATTCGTCTTCTACGACGCGACTTGCAAGCTGCCAGTGAGCCCGACTTCCTCGACCACCACGACCTATAGCCATCCTGGCCAGCCAACTACATCGAGCACCTCGAGCACTACCACAACCTATAGCCACCCCGGCCAAGCGACCTCAACCACGACTAATCCTGGTCACCCAACCTCTGCCACCAGCAGCACTACTGAGGTAACTTCAACTACATCGGAATATTGGGGCGGTAATGACCTTCTTCCTTCTGCTTATAGAAACTTTTCTAATAGCTGCAGATCATGACACTTTCACCTCATCAACTACGAGGGACACTCTCCCAACCACGAGCGCCTCGAGCACCACTCAGGACTACTGGGGCGGTATGTCACATTTCCGCTGATAAGCAAGGCAATTTTACTAATTGATGCAGACCACGGTACCTTCACCTCCTCAACAACGAAGGATACCAGCCCGACCACGAGCTCATCTGCAACTGATGGCTACACCTGGTCTGACGCAACCTGGACCCCTACTGCCACCTCCACCAAGCCTGTAAAGCCCACAGGAAGCTCAAGCATCCCCGTTGCTGACGACACGACCTCCTCGTACGTCTGGTCTGACTTCGATGAGCCATCCAGCACTCCAGTCTCGCCTGCTTCAACCACCTCCGCAGCGTGGTCGGATGTTACCGTCATTCCCACAGGCACCGCATCTGTTCCCGCAGGCCAATCCACTCGCACTGTCGTCCAGACCGTCGATGTCACCGTCACCGAATGCGACTGCACCTACGAGCCAACCAGCAGCCCCGTCGCCCCCACCTCCGTTGCCCAATCCTGGAGCGATTACACCGCACCTGCCGTCCCGACCGTCGCCACCACTATTGCCGTGGTCCCCATCCCCTCCGGCACCGCGAAGCCCAGCTCTCCCGTTTCTCCTGTCAGCAGCGACAACGGAGCTAGCCCTGTGTCCCCCTTCACCGGCGCCGCCGCAGAGCAGCAACTGACCAGCACTGTCTTCTCCGTCGCCGTGTGCGTTGCGGTCGCCGTCGCAGGCCTCTTCCTATAAAGTTCCCTTTTACGATGAACCACGCATAAGACCGAAAGATATGGGAGCAAGTTGAAGCACGCCCGCCCGCCCGCGATGTAGTGGGAACCGAACGGCTCTTCGATGTGTGTATGTGTGTCGCTGCATATTGTTGCATAGCACGAAATCTTGTATAGCCCCCCTGAACATTATACCTTACCTTCTTTTGCCAACCCTTAACCATTTTTTTCTCACGCGTGGTGGACAGTATGACGGTGTTCTGGTGGTTCCGAAATGGTCTGGATAGTCCACAGAAGTTCTATACCAGTTCCGCAGAGCTATGTCCACCACTTTTGCGGGCAACCGCAGGCAGAATTCTTCTCCATGTGCTCTCCTGTTCGTAGAAGATTTCCCCAACAGATCCCGTTTGAATGCAGCTGCGCGATGTCTCATGGACACGATTGGTAGTCCAGGTCTCAATTGTCACACGTGACATACTGGCTGAACGATCGGTGCGTTGGTAACAGCTCCGTACGACAGCCGCGCAACTCACTCACAAGCAATCACCTTTCCCGTGTTGTCGCAGTCTCCGCGACCAAGGGGTGGTGTCCACTCTCCTATGCTCGGGGATGGCCCCGTAAACTCAGCTACGCCAAGACCTTTCCCCTGAGCCTCGTTGCCTCGCTGCCTGATACATTCACTGCACATGTAGGCCCCACTCTACAGGGTCCCAGCCCTCTGCCCGGCCTAGCAACCATATATGTGAGTAAGTCAGAAATCTCTCCCAACAATCGCACAGACCTACAAGCACAGAAAAAAAAACCAGGCAGGAGAAAACCGCTAAGTCCTGGGGTCGAGATCGTTGCCACTGAAAACTTTACGCCTGAATGCAATGCAATAATTATGACTGCAGCAGGTTAGTTTTCGGGGAGGGATGCCACCAAAAAAGAAAGAAAGATGCCGTAAGAAGCCAAAAAGTAAGATCTCTCAGTAGGAATTGTACTAGGTTCAAATGAACTAGTATATGGGTCCATGAGACCGCCTATTATGGGAGCACATTCCTCTGATCTTTTTGCTTTTTGAGGGGTTGGCCTGCATGTAGCAGTCAGTCGGTCAGACACAATATATTCGGGTGTGGCTCTCCGGACGGACCTCGACTATCCACGGAAGGTTGGAGTGACGGTCGTTAGCTGTGTGGATTTTCCTGCCTTGCACCAGCCAATACCGTAGACAAGGAAGGAGCCAGTACTCTAGGTGTTTGGATGCATCGTGACTAGTACCTGGACTAAAGTTGATGTGGGTCTGCCTGGGGGGTCACCTGTCCCTCTGGCCGCTGCGATCTACCCTTTGGGTCCGAGTTGCGTCCCTACTATCGTCGTAGCTGCTTAGGCTTCATATCGCAAGTCAGCAAGTCCGAGTACGCTCTCTCGCACCACAGCCTATGAGTGTCCTTCGGCAACGGCAAGGAGGCATCCATAGGACATACCATTCCACGGCTGGAATAATCCTTGAGCGGTCATAGTCGTTAGGAAGCTAAATTTGGATAGAGGAGAGTGCGAGACAAGCCTGATGGAGCGGAGATATGTGCGCAAAAGGAAACTAAAGACGAACGGTGCAGCAACTGAGGAGTGGAATTAGACGGCACAAGGGCCTAGACGCCTATAAGTCGATATGTGGAATTTGCAACTGCACAAGGGCAGCATATCCATTGTACTAGAGACGACAGCTTCGCTGTTGATGCAGTGCTTGCCCGAACAGGATATCTAGATCTCAGACTTATTCTATTCACATCTTGCTAGCCGTTGCCAATGGCGTAACGCCTTCCAAGAAGCCTCCTTTGACCACAGCGGTGATGAGCTGATTCGCAATAGCCGTATGTGGTGGGAGCCTAAGATTACCCTCGACATAACCTTCGGGAGCAGGATCGCCCAAGCCGCTGGTTCCAACCCGCAATGCTTCTTCGATTTCCTCAAGGCTGAACCATTTGGCAGCCTCCAGCTCTGGATCGTTGTCCAGCTTAATGTTCTCGTCTGCGGGATCCGCGACTTGTGCGATAGCACCAATCATCAAGTTCGCTGGATATGGCCATGGCTGGGTGGAGTGAATGAGCACTCGGGAAAGCACGACTCCCGCTTCCTCCCAGACTTCTCGACGTACAGCATCTTCGACTGACTCAGCTGGTTCAATGAAGCCCGCCAGGGTTGAGAACCAGTACGGCGGCCAGCGCTTCTGCCGACCAAGCAGCAGTCTTTTGCTGTCATGAGAAAGAACGGCAACGATGATGGTGGGATCAGTGCGGGGAAATGTCAAGTTTGATAGAGTCGTCCGAGTGGAGCAAGGTTCACGCTCTGGAGGGTTTTGAGCCTGATCCTTTGGTGGGCATACACGTTTCGCGCCAGCATTGAGTGATAGTGTTCGATGGCCACATGTACCACAGAAAGCGTTGCGAGCGTTCCAGTCGAGATAATGCCGACCTTGAGCGTAAGCTGCTGCAACATCTGCATGATAGAACATGGCACGCATGCCCTCGGCAAAGGACAGACCCTCCTTCTTGAATGTATCGATAACCTTGTTCGCCTCGTCCGCAAAGGTCCACTTGGGTGTAATGTCGACGGCAAACCGAGGAGCTCCTCTGAAATTTCTGAAAGTATACCCCTCGTTGGCCTTCTCGTCAATACCGAGGAAGACAAATTGGGGGTGAGTTTTCCTGGAATCAAACTCATCGATCAATTCCTTCTCCTTTTTGGCAAATGGATTCTCAGGAACTAGAGATTCGATATCCTTCAGTGTGGCATAGTGAATCTCGGTGGCAGAGACCTGTAGAGGTGCCAGGTTGTTGAAGCATAGAAATCTGGTCGATGGGTGGTCGAATGCACCAGCAAGGAAGTCATGCTCGTCTCTTAGGAATGACAGACGATTCAACGGCGAACCTAATGGCCAGTCAGCTCAAAGTCGTAACAGACAATCGCTTCACGCTCACTCCCGAAATAGTTGACCACTTCTTTGCCAAACTTGCGCCCGAGGGCCGAGTCTTTCTCAACATGGGCCGGATTTGGCAGATCTGGTTGCGGTGGGGACGGCATTTCGAAGGCGTGCAATGAGCCGGTGACAGGTAGTGATTTGACAGGAGCAGGTCTATGCAGACGAAGAAGCGCCAAACGAAATCTATTACTTAGCATGCGCCCGCGCCCAGAAGAGTCGATGCGCAAATGGTGCAATCCGAGTAGTAATCCTGCATCGGACGAAATACAGGCGAGGGTGACCTCACCGTGTGCCTGACTGCCTCGGGCCAGGACCGAGGGGCACCCTGTCCGCCATCGGCGCTCCGGCCGGCGCAAAATGAGGGGCACCCACATCCCCGGAGATACGGAGGTCTATACCCGATGTATCCACCTACCCGGACGCCTTTTTGCTGCCTTTTTCTGCGGCCTTGTCTGGAGCTTGTCTGGAGCTCGATTTGCAGTACTACACGGCTTGTCATTGTCTTCATCCAAGCCGCCTATCCGTGTTTCCCGGGGGAACGCCGGCGACAGCAGCTACTGGAGCTCGACTGCAGCTTCTTGGTCCAACATATTACTCGTCCACACGAAAACGCCTCAGGCTTTATCGCCAGGATGGGTCGCTTGGTCACACTCGCGACGTGCTCGCTCAATCAATGGGTTCTGGACTGGGTCGGCAATGCAGACAGAATTATCGAGAGCGTACGAAGAGCGAAGGCCGCTGGAGCTATGCTGCGAGTCGGCCCCGAGCTTGAGATTACTGGCTACGGCTGCCTAGACCATTTCCTGGAGTCCGACACCTTCTTGCACTCTTGGGAAATGCTGGCGAAGATCATCTCTCATCCAGACTGCCAAGACATCATCGTTGATGTGGGCATGCCCGTACGGCACCGCAATTGCCGCTATAATGCCCGTGTTATCTTCTACAACAAGAAGATCATTCTAATCCGGCCAAAGTCTTCATTGGCGAACGATGGCAACTACAGAGAGATGCGGTATTTCACACCCTGGATGCGTGAACGGTATACCGAGAACTACTACTTGGAATCGGTCGTCGCAGAGATTACAGGCCAGCGAACTGTGCCCTTCGGAGATGCAATCATTTCGACCCTGGATACAGCATTCGCAGCAGAAACCTGTGAAGAGCTGTTCACTCCAAATCCACCACATATTCCTTTGGGTCTGGATGGATGTGAAATCTTCACCAACAGCAGTGGTTCCCATTTCGAGATTCGGAAAATCCTGCGACGCTTAACACTAATTCGAGAAGCGACCCAACAGAATAAAGGCATTTACCTCTACGCCAATCAGCAAGGCTGTGATGGTGATCGGATGTACTACGATGGTTGTGCCATGATTTTGGTAAATGGCAAGGTAGTTGCACAAGGATCGCAGTTCAGTCTCAACGATGTCGAGGTCATCACTGCTACCGTGGACCTGGAGGAAGTTCGTGCTGCTAGATTCGCTCCCTCGCGCGGATTGCAAGTGCAGAAGCAAGAGTCTTACCCTCGTATCGACATCGATGTCGCCCTTTCATCTCCCAAATCAGGTCCCTCGCCAGTCCAGCTAGGCCCCTCGTCCGAGATCTCCCTGAAAAGCTCCTCACCTCCTGAAGAGATTGCGCAATGCTGTGCGATGTGGCTATGGGATTATCTTCGACGCTGCGGCGGTGCAGCAGGCTACTTCATTGCCCTCTCTGGTGGTATCGACTCTTGCGCGACCGCCACCCTAGTCTTCAGCATGTGCCGCATGGTACACTCAGCCATCCACTCCGAAGCCACCGATCCCGCGACACGCAAACAGGTTATTTCCGATTGCCGTCGCATCTGCGATCAGCCCGCTGATTCCGATTGGCTTCCTTCCTCTCCACAAGATATCTGCGGCCGGATCTTCCACACCTCTTTCATGGGCACGGTAAACTCGTCGAAAGAAACTCGCAACCGCGCCAAAGACCTGGCGGCCGCCATTGGCGCCTACCACATCGACTGCGACATTGACTCCATCGTCGGCGCTCTCACCACATTCTTCACAACCATAACCTCCTTCACTCCCCGTTTCAAGCAGAACGGCGGATCTCCCGCCGAAGGTCTCGCCCTTCAAAACATCCAAGCCCGCCTCCGTATGGTCGTGTCGTACCTCTTCGCCCAACTCCTCCCCACCGTCCGACAGCGCCGCTCCGGCGGCGGCCTCCTGGTGCTCGGCTCCGCAAACGTCGACGAGCAGCTGCGAGGCTACCTGACCAAGTACGACTGCAGCTCGGCCGACATCAACCCCATCGGCGGCATCAGCAAAACGGACCTGAAGAGCTTCATCGCCCACGCGCGCGACGAGTTCGACATGCCCATCCTCCACGATTTTCTCGAAGCGACGCCCACGGCAGAGCTGGAGCCCATTTCAGACACGTACGTCCAGAGCGACGAGGCCGACATGGGCATGACGTACGCGGAGCTCAGCGTCTTCGGCCGCCTGCGCAAGGTGCACAAGCTGGGCATCTGGGGCATGTACGAGAAATTGGTGTACCTGTGGGGCAAACCCGCGCCGGAAGCTCCGCGGCAGCCAGGAGAAGCCAGCACGGCAAAGGGCATGGGCAGCAGCACCACGGACGTGCACGTCAAGGCGGCGAAGCAGGAGGAGGAGGAGGCGCCCGGCGCCATCCACGGCCGCGGCTTGTCGCCGCAGGAGGTGTACGAGAAGGTGCGCCGCTTCTTCTACTACTTCAACGTCAACCGGCATAAAGCCACGATTTTGCCGCCGGGCCTGCATCTGGAGGAGTACAGTCCGGAAGACAATCGCTTTGATCTGCGGCCGTTCCTGTATCCGACCATGGCGGGCAGCTGGCCCGTGCAGAAGATCGAGGAGCATGTGGCGAGCATGGAGAGGCAGAAGGAGGGTGTCAACGGAGCGTAGCAGAGGGGCGATATTGGGGTGTGGGCAAACGGGTTGAAGCTTCAGCGGGAGAGAGAGATTTAAGCCGAGAAGAAATGAAACAAGATATGATGATGATGCTCTGGTAAAGGCAACCCTTCATGGGCTGCCTAGTGATGAGGTCCTTTTTTCTTCTCCTCTCAATTCCAATTTTTGGGTATCTTGACGTCGTTGATGAAGTGAAGATTGCTCTTTGTGCCATCGTTCGTGATTTGATCGTTGTGTTGAAACATCCAAACCCAGGGCAAAACAATCAGACAGACCGCCCAGTGTAGCCAAAACGCCGGTATTATGGACAAAAACGCGACTTCCTTCTGGCCTCTAGGCCAGTCATTTTACTTCCCTCTGTTCAGTAAGCTGAGGAACTCCTCCCTCGTCTTTGCACTACTCCTCATCGCGCCCAGCATGCAGCTTGTCGTGGTGCTGCTTCCCACCTTTTGCACGCCCCTCATGACCATACACAAATGACTGCTCTCCATCACCACAGCCACGCCTTGCGGCTTCAAGACCTCCGCGATGGCCAACGCCACCTGCTTGGTCAGGCGCTCCTGCACCTGCAGCCGCCTGCTGAACATCTCAGCCAACCTCGCTAGCTTGCTCAAGCCGAGGACCCTCCTGTTTGGAATGTACCCGATATGCATCTTGCCCACAAACGGCACCATGTGGTGCTCGCACAGACTAAACACGTCAATGTCCTTGACGATGACGAGCTCGTCGTGATCTTCGTGGAAGACGGCGCCGTTCACGAGGTCGCGCACATTCTCCTCGTAGCCTTTCGTGAAGTACATCAGCGCCTGCGCATAACGCAGCGGCGACTCCCGCAGCCCCTCGCGGTCCGGGTCCTCGCCCAGGCATTCGAAGATGGTGCGCACCGCACCGGACAGCTTGTTCAGCCTTGCCTGCGCCTCCTCTGGCGTCTGCTCGAGGCGGGCGCGAGTGCCAATTGAGGGCCATGAGAGGCCGTCAAAATCAATGGGCGGGTTGAGAGTATACGGAGAGGCAGGGCGAGTCGCGGTCGACGGTGGGGTAGGTGGTGCCTCGTCGCGGACGTCACGAGGCGGCTCTTTGAGGGATACGGCATTTTTGAGATCTTTAGGTGGGGAGGTCGAGTTCGGTATGGCTTGATCAACGTAGCCGTCTAGCGGATCTTCATGGTTGTAGGGCGCGGAGGCACTGCTCGGCATGGCGGGGAGGAAGTCGGGGCGGTCGAACTCGAAGACGCTACGACGGCGATATGTAGAATGGATCGATGTGGCCAGGCTCTCTCGCTCTTGCGCCCGGGTCTTTGCAGGCGGGTTATGAAGTGGTGAACCACCGTTGAGCATGTGAGAAGGTACGGCAGAGCGAGGCTTAGGGCGGGAGGACTCGGTGGGATGCTCAGCGGGCATGGCTAGCTGCTCATTGTCGTGCCGCTGCGTTGTATTTGTGGTAGAGACAGACAATTGGAGCCGCAGAGTGACGCTGGCGTCGGTGCTCGTGCTCCAAATTTGTATTCAGTACGGATAATTGTTCTGGATTGCTTGCCCTAAACAACTTAGGCTCAGGTCGAGGAATCCCGTAAGAAAAAGTCCGTCGGCAAGGATGCCTATTCGGGTATACATATCCATGACCTTCAGCCTCGTCGGCACAAGGCGTGACCCTTCAATCAGATATCTGATCTTTGATCCTCCATTGTAAATCTCAGAGGATGCGATTTTGGCCTGAGATGGGGCAAAGGCTTGTGACTACCTGTACGTGAAGCCTAAGATGTCAGCAACAAGCGATCGTCATGACTGTCGTCTTAAACCGCCTCTACAGGGCTTCACGAACAACTCAGCCCTTGCCGCATATCTACCGTGACGTGTGGTACCGACTCAAAAGGTTGAATTCGACTCTCTGTCATCATTGTAAGGGGAGAATCGAGGGCGTAGGCGCGGCTGTCGCCTTGGCCCTGAAAGGAGGCCAGGTCACCGTCCTGAAGACAAGCCCGCGATGAATGAGTTTGGAGCAAGCATCGGCATCTTTCCCAATGGTCTCAAAGTTCTCCAACACTACGGCCAGGAGGACGTTTACATTCCACTAACGACCGGACAAGGAAGGAGGTACCTTGAGATACCACTGTTGTTAACGCTTGGCATCCACGCCCAGCGGCGCATCAGGCAGTGAAAATCTTGGCATTAAGGTTTGTAGCCTTTGGTGCTTGATTGATCGAGCGTGGCTCCTCTGAACGTCTTCGGCGCTCACCTGTACTCATACCTGAGTCACTTCCCTCTATGCCGTTGACATCACCAACTGTGTCAGCGTCAAACGGCGAAGCTCAAAGAGCCTCAGGGCCATCTGCGGTGGTCAACTCGGTGCCATCTGACGCTCCTCATCTATGTCCGACTCGGAAGCGCTGGTCAGAGACACTGTCACAAAGCTATTTTGGTGGCACAAATGGGTCCGATTGTGATGTTATTTGCTCTTTTGCATCCATAGGCAGGCCGTTGTAATACCGTCGTAACACTGTGAGTCTGAATTCCGAGTCCTGTGTTCTCGATGATCCCGCTGCTAGCAAAGCACCGACAAACTCTGATGGGGCATGCTGGCTTGCCGATCTCCATTCGCTTGACCGTAGATGACATGGATACATGGTGTCGTTCGGTGAAGGATGCATGCCTCCCGCCCCGTCATTTTCTTCCCAAAGCCATTCTTCACGGAACTGCCCAAGCACCGCTGCATGTCCAGCATTGTACCGGGACCAAAGGATGATTTGGGCTGTACATTGCAGCATGCGGAGGAGGGGTACGAAACCCGTGCCTCTCATCAGCCCTTTGTTGCAGCCTGCTACAAGCCTCTCTGGACAAACCCCATGACGAATCACCTGGTCCAGAGGGCGGCCGTCGTTATGACCGTATGCTGGTGGGATTTCAAACAACGGGTCACAAAATTTAATCTGTCAACCCATGATTCGAAGCCTCTAGCTTCCGGTCGAGAGCTGTACCTCCCGCCCCTTGGATGAGAAGGAAAAAGGTCTTCAATTGCGAGTTCGGAAGTTCGCTTACTTCCCGCATCAAGAGATCAAACTCCATGTGACGAAGTCGCTTCAACAAGTATTTCATATATTCGTCACACAGTATGCCTTTCTCGATAGCTCGCGCTATTTGACGACCCTTGTCGTTCTCCAGAACATCCGGGAAGGGCGAGAGACTTTGAGTGACGAACTCTGAACGCCGCACTCGTCAAAACTGAGAAGTGCGAGGGTCTGTCCTTTTGCAATGTCGTCGAAGAAAAGATACATGATAAGTCATCAAGACATCCAGCCCAGTCCAGTGATGCTGGATCGGATTGTCGTCCGCTCTGATGGCCGGCCATTGGCTAAGACAAATGATAGCACGATATGTAGAATACTCGATGTCGTTGCTAATGTGGCATCAATAAATCAGAGCAGGATTTATGTTCCACAGGCGCTCGAAGAAAGGATATCAGCTCAAGCGGTGTTGTGTACCCGACACCTTTTGTGAGTGTCCTATGAAAGTAAGATAACGCTGCAGGACGATGTGTGTCGCAGTTGCCGGCCGAAACTGCACGAGGCCTTGATGAAAGCAGTGACAAACATCGTCACCCTGTTAGAAGTCAAATCCTAGCGAACAGCACCTCATTTTGAGGTAGATTTACTCACAGTCCTTGTAAGGACGCACACTGTCCGAACACCGAGCTAGCAGGTTGAAAGTCCAACCCAGAGGTAGAAAGATGTCTCTCATTGTGCTGCCATTCCAATAGCGTCCTCATGCATTGTACATAGCTAAGACAGAACGGCTTCTGCTCCGTCCTCGTGCCATAACGCTCGCAATGAAGCTAGTAGATTCGTGACTTCGATATCAGGACATGCTCATCCTCGCACTTCCTTCACCGTCACTACCCCCCTCGTCATCTTGTTCAGCCTCAGGCATCGGAGCGGCTGGAACTTTCGTCGTGCTTGCATTGCCCTGGCCTTCCAGCGCTCCCGTTGCTGGTGCAGACGATATCTTCCCTTCTCGGGCGTCTTTCTCAGCCTTCTTGCGCTTTGCCCGCTCTGCCTCCCATTCCTCCTTTCGCCGACGCTCCTTATCCTTGCGATGCTGCTTACTTTCGAACTCATGCCAGTCACCATCAACTTGCGCAAGCTCGACCGGCTGATGAGCTTCGGGCTCCTCGGTCGTAAAATACCCGTGCTGCAGTACTTCCTCGGCGCTGGGACGTTGCGTGGGATCGTACTTGAAGCACCACTGGATAAGCTCCAACGCCTTGGGCGAGAACATCTGATTGAACATAGCTTCAAATTGCCGACTCTTGCGAGTAGCCGGTTGCATTAGCTCGAACCACGGCAGATCGACGATGCCCGCCCACTCCGCACGTGTAGGAGTACCTAGCACGTTGTACACCTTTTCGAGTTGCGAGAGTTCACCGCCTTCACCTGGGAAAACGGCTTTTCGCGTGAACATTTCCATGAAGACGCAAGCAGCTGACCAGATATCGACAGCCGGACCATACTGCGTTTCTCCAAGAAGAAGCTCGGGTGGCCTATACCAGATGGTGATGACCCGATTGGTATAGTCGAGCTGGCGAGACTTGGTGTAGAAACGAGCCAGTCCAAAATCGGCGTACTTCAGCTGACCAGTGTTGGAAACGAGAATGTTGGCGGCTTTGATGTCTCGATGGAGGACCCCCCGACGATGGAGGAACTCGAGGCCGTCGAACATTTGAAACGCGAGATTCTTCTGATGCGCGGCGGTAAGCTTGAAGGTAGGGTGGTTGATGAGACCCGTAAGATCGTGCGACATGTATTCGAAGACCATGAAGCATTCGTTCTTTTCCACCATGACTTCATGCAGGGCCACTACGTGCTTATGGCGAAGATGTTGGAGGAGTCGTATTTCGCGGACAGCAGTGATGGGGTAGCCATCTCTCTCGCCTTCCATTCGAATCTTCTTCAGTGCAACTTTGTCGCGCGTGTAGATATGAATGGCTTTGAAAACCTTGCCATATGTGCCTGCACCTACCACAGACTCATTGCCGGGTTTGCGGTAGTAGATGGATTCTGACTCGGCAAACTCGGGTGGGAGTCTAGGACGCGGCTTAGGAGGTTCGGGTTTCAGGCGTTTCGGAGGCGGCGAACGTGAGCGTTCTGGTCGTCGATCGTTGGAGTGAGGTCTGCCATAGGGGTACCTTCTGTCAACAGGTGCGTTCCTCTGATCGGGAAATGGTGGTCTCCGATCTTGGTGTCGATTGTTTTTATCGTAACGCTGAGACGGTGTCTGGTCAAATCTAGTGCCCTGTCCCTTTGGTTGTGTCGGTGGTGGGCGACCTTCTTGCTTCTCAAAGGGTGGCTTGCCCTTCGTGTTCAGATCTGGAGGAGCTTTAGCTGGTGCCGCTGAAGTTTGTTTTGACTTGAACGCAAAGCTGAACTTCGAATCCTTCGCCTGGTTGGTATTACCCTGATTGTCTAGTGGTTGGCCGTTTGGTTCTCTCCGTTCTTCGCCCGGCAGATCCTTCGACGGTCTGTGCTGGCTGTCGTCTTCGGCAGTTTGTTCTCTTGAGCCTCGAGAGTGGTATTGAGAATGTGTTGGGGACGGTTGTCTGGAGCCTGAATGGCTTGGTTGGTAGTTTGAATTTTGGCCGCCGCCCCGTCTTGGACCGCCTGGAGTGAATTGTGAATTATCCTGATGGTTGCCTCGTCCTCTATTTGAGGGCTGGTACTGCGCACCAGGCCCCGAGAACCGTCGGTCTTGTGGTGGGCCTTGCTGATTGTACTTCCCACCTCGGTAGCCACCGCGATTGCCTCGATTCGATGGTCCGTTGGGAGGCCCACTATGGCCTTGATTCGAATTATGATGGTATGAATTATGACTTTGGGGGCCTGAGGGAGGTGGATAGTTGTGCTGGCGATAGGGTGGCGATGAGTTGTTCACAGGCCTAGATTTAGTCAGCAAAATGGAAATCCCGTGCATAGATGTACTTACCCGTGTGAGTTTTGAGGCCCACCCCATCCGCCGACGCGGTTGTTGTATGAAGAGACAGACTGGGGAGAGCCATGATGTGAGCTATTCGGAGTGCCTGCTGGTGGGGAAGTACCGTGTTGATATCGTGTGTCGACCCATGGTCGCTGTTGACCTCTGTGCATGTGACTACCCCGTTGACCATGATACCCACGTGAAGCGTAACGCCCATCCATGGGTTCTTTCTCTGCCTCGCTGACTACCGATGGAGGTCGGCTGGGTGATGTTGGCCGCTTCGCAGCCTTTCCAGCTTTGAGCTGCTCTGTCTTGCGTACACGGGCAGAGAAAGGTGAAAGCTCGGGGTTGGCAGTAGCTTTCGGTTCGTAACGTCGAGGTGGGCTAGGTGTTCTTCGAGCTGGAGATCTTGACGGCTTATCTTGTCGCTTCGGTCGTGGAGGAGAAGCCTCGCGTCTTCTTCGGGAGGGTATGTAAGAGTCAACTTCGGAGTGGTGATCTCGCGGCTCAGGTCGGGGTCGCGGAGGCGATGGACGACGTGGTTCGAAAGCTCTGTCAATAATGGGACGTTTGTCCTTTGACTCGGCACGTTCGCGACTGCGACTGCGACTTCGGCGACGAAGATCAGGTGCCCAGCGGTCGCTTCTCGCCGGTGAAGGGCTGCGAGTTCGCCTGCGCTTTGCTGATCGAGATGGTGATGGCTCGCGAGGTCGGTGGATACGGTCCTCGGGCTGACGTGGACGGGTTGCGTGACTAGGCTTCGCTCTTGGAGGGTGCTTCGGAGATGGAGATGGGCGTCTTTGAGTGGCGTTCCTCGAATCCCTGGAACGCTCACGAGGCTCACGCGGGCGGTATGAATCAGTGTCAACCAAATCTCGACCTCTGTACGGGGCTTCAGAGAAATTGCGACGCGGAGAAGGTGAACGGCTCCAACGGTCTCTGCTCCTGTTGCGCGGGCGCTGCAAATGTCTATCGCGATGGTCGTCCTCAGCTCTCCAGCGATCCTTCATCGGCGAAGTACGGTCCAATCTAGCCATGTACTCGCCATAGGTGTTTGATGGCGATGGCGCTGGGGCCTGGAGGTCGAATTCTGGTGCGGCTGCTGAACGTTGAATGGGACCTGCGCAATGGAGCATCAGTCGCTAGTTGGGCTTCGGTGGTTTTGCTTGGCTCCGGTGGCCCGTTTTGACTTACCTTGTCGTCCTGTAGCTGGAGTGCTTTTCGCTTTCTTTTTGCCACCTCTCTTCGCCATCTTTGTCGAGCCAACGGCTGCTGCTCCAGATCCGAGTCTGTCTCTACGGACCAATCTGCGCGGGTTGCTTAGGTTCAGTGTGAGGTGCAGGTGGACGCAGCAACGCGCTCACAGAGGCCCCGCAGCTGTTAGTCTTGGCACTGCTTTCAGGTGACAAGCACGGCAGGGACGGCAGCTGACTGCACTCAGCCAGACACGAGGAGAATCTATCTACAATGATACAGCCATGAAAGCATCTGTTCCTCCGCAATCAACAAAGTGAGTCTCGCATGAGCTGGTCTAGTCGCTCAAACAGGGGCACGTGACAGATGCCCTGGTTCACATGCTGCGAATCGATACCGAAGAGAAGCCTGATGAGGCTTCTTCTACTCCCTGCACAAGCACTCTCTTCGTTGTCGATGCGCCGGGCCGAGAGCGCGGACCATAATTGCCACCGGGCCGACGCAGTCGCTGCTGGCCTCAACGAGGTGAGGAATCGCGTCAGCGGGTCCCAAACGCCAGAAGTAGCAACACGGGCTTCACAACAGTCATGTTATGGAGTTGACCGCCAATAGTGCTTAAGATGAGCTCCTGTAGCGTAATCAAGACTTGCTTGGTCGCAGGTCTTCGCTGGATGTGGTGTGCGTTGTCCGTAGATCAATACGGCACGCGAAATTCGAAGGGACCGAATTCGTAGATAGATCATTCCGTAATAGAAGTGCTATAACAGCGTCGTTGGATGGTCTGGCTGATTTTTGCGTTTCTTGTTGGGACTTGACCAATGTTGCGGTTTGGATTTGGCGTGTTTTTGTCAAGGTAGCTTCCCACAGGCGGTCGAATGTAGCACATCATGTGATTATATAGGCCATTCCATAGCAGCAGCAAAGCCTCTGCAAAACTTCGGCCAGGATATGAGCCTCACGGGCGCGACTACCTCACACCGGTGTTGCAAGCCCCCGCCACCAAAACTGTCCCCCAGGTCACGCCATGCGCGGCAGAAGCATCCCGTTTGCAATGAGATCCTGCAAAATGTGCTCTGCCAGTGACTCAGGGAAGTCCGATGAAACGATTAGGGTTGATGCTGTTGTCACGTTGCGGTGAGCAGAATGATCAGATCGCAAGCTCGATGATGTTGGAAAGCCGCGCAACGTCTTGGCGCTTGGCGCGTCACGACCCCTCCAGCATGCAGCCCTGGATTCCACGATCGCCTGGCTGTCTGCCAAACGAGCAAAAAGAAGATGGAGGTGAAGGAGCGCACTGTACACATACAATGAAATCATACTAATTGACTTGGTCGTTATCTGAGTAAGAGACGTGTAACATCGAGGAGCCTCCATGCCCCTCGTTATCGTACTATCAGCGAGAGCCTGACACGAAAGCATCATCCCTACCACAGGCCGGTGATCCAACTTCGCGTCATCGTCTTTCCTGCAGATTGAGCTTCCGACTAGTACGTAGCTGCTCGCTCGTAGTAACATTATTGTGTCTGGCTCTTATAGGGTTCCATAGCCCTGCTGGCGCAAACCGCCGCTCTGTACGCGATCGCTGTATACGCCAGGCGCCTGCTGCCCGGTGAGCTCGCCTCGTCGAGCGCGATCTCGGCGATCGAAGTAGACGTATTCGAGGTAGAAGGCATGGATATGGCCTGGGAAGTCTGCGCAGAAAAGTCAATACAGCTCAACAGCGCAGGTCCCATCTACACTGCATGGCGACCTGTACAGCCAAGATTATGGGAAGGGTACTTACAGCCCAGAATGGTGAGGCAAATGTTGACAAAGAGATCGAAACCGCAGCCTGCGACCATGGCAACACCGACAGGAGGAAACAGAATGGTGATCAAGACGATCAAAAGTGCTGGAGCTGCGTCGCTCATGATGGCGATGCTTAGCGGAAGAGTTGTTTACGAGCGTGAAGAGGTTCGCGGACGTTGTTTATGAAGTAGCCGGTTGTAGGCGCGACGTCTCAGTTGCGTAAGGAGAAGGGTGAGTTCGACGATTCGAGGCTGTAGGGTCTAGAGTTGGCTTGCGCACCTTTTAATGTTCCAGATTGGCGCCTGGCTCTCCTTGCAGCTCGCATGCGCCACACAGCCACATCGCCACAGTGGTGACGATAGAGGTCCACAACAGGACCGGCTAGGTCTTCCGAGGGAGTGCTCAGCCACAGGGGGTTTGTTTCGAACAACCGCCCTCCACCACACTGGTTTCAACAGTTTCATAAGACCTATCATTTGCAGCCTGAGTGGCTCTAAACACCTTCCCTCATAAACGCGTCTCAGGCGCAGAGCCTTGCTCACCAGTATACTGTGCTCTTTTCTAGGGAGAGCCTGTTCACGACCACCCCTTCAGAGGTAGGCTCCAGTCTATCACCACCAGTCTCTGGCTTGGCTTTTGTGGAAGCTGAAGTGGTGCAAAGTATGGATGGCCCTTCCAGGGCGCTCAGGGACCAGAGCCTTGGGTCGTTGATAGAGCAAGTCTGGTCAGGACCCGCACCGTGGAATGAACAGGCTGTGCAAAATCCCCTCCCAGTCTTGCTGTCCCGTATCATCATCGTGCTTCACTCTGTTCGCATAACACCCCGTCTATCCAGCAATCCCCCAGCCTCGTGATGCATAGAATCAACCCCGCCTCTGTAGCTGTGCTCAGGACGCGGTGCTAGGCAGCATTCAGCCGTCAAGATCCCTTTCGCACACCTTCATCACCTTCGCACAATATTCATTTCTTCAATTTTTGACCACGACCACTACAATTGCGACCGATCATACGCTCTTTCGAAAGCACAATCTCACGATGCAGCGCTTTATTCTTTGTACTATGCTGCTGGCCAGCATTGTCCTCCCCGCCTCTGCTCGTTACCAACTTGTTCAGGACTACTCTGGAGAGAATTTCTTCACTGAATTCGACTTCTTCACTGGTCCTGACCCAACCCAGGGCCACGTACAGTACAAAAGCATGGTCGATGCTAATTCTACCGGACTCGCGGGTTTCATCGATGGCGGTAACGCGACGAACGCGATCTATATGGGCGTCGACACCAAAGAAGTCGCTCCTGGTGGCCGAGGTTCGGTTCGGGTCACTTCCAAGCAAGCCTACCAACACTTCTTGCTAATCGCCGACATTGTCCACATGCCTGGCGGCCTCTGCGGAACTTGGCCAGCTTTCTGGACTGTGGGACAGGATGTGAGGATTTGCAGAACAACCCACTCGCAGACAACGCTAACAATCTCTTAGTGGCCGAACAATGGTGAGATTGACATCCTCGAAGGCGTCAATGACCAGAAGACCAACTACATGACCCTCCACACCGCTGATAGCATTCGCCTTAACGCAAAACACGCCAACAACTTCGCTGGCTCAGTCTCTACGCCGGACTGCGCAGTCGATGCGCCTGGCCAATTCGAGAACCAAGGTTGCGCTATTGAAGACCCCTCGCTTCTCACCTATGGCACCGGCTTCAACAAAGCTGGCGGTGGTGTCTTTGCAGTCGA
Source organism: Cyphellophora europaea CBS 101466 (assembly GCF_000365145.1). NCBI lineage: Eukaryota > Fungi > Ascomycota > Eurotiomycetes > Chaetothyriales > Cyphellophoraceae > Cyphellophora > Cyphellophora europaea. Next base: position 895,195 of record NW_008481815.1, read on the forward strand.
ATGGACCTCTCAGCAAATTCGCATGTGGTTCTTCCCACGTGGCAAGTTCCCAGACGACATTGTCAACAGCCGACCCTCTCCCAACCCTGGCTGGGGACCTCCAAGAAGTGTCTTCGCCGGCGACTTTAACATGGATGACCATTTCAAAACCCAACAGGTTGTCTTCGACACCACATTCTGTGGCGCTGTAAGTCTAGCTGTTCAAGTCTGTCTGGTTTAAGCTAACGAATTTCCAGTGGGCTGGGCCAGCCTTTGCTCAGTCAAGCTGTGCTTCACTTGCATCCACCTGCGAGGATTTCGTTTCGAACCATCCTGAGGCATTCTCTGAAGCTTATTGGGCTATCAACACTCTTCAAGTCTTCCAAGATGACGGCAATCAATCATCGTCCACCGCTGGCGCTTTCAACGTGCCTCCTGTCAGCGCTCCTGGAAGCCTACCAGAACCTACTCGGTCTAGGCAATCTTCGCAGTCGGCTGAAAGCCAAGTTGCTCAACGGAATACCTCTCATACTGTGGAGATGAAAGCTCCTACCAACAAGCGCAACATCATCCATGAGCCAGGCATGTTTCGCAGAAAGCATGGTGGTGGTCTTCTCCCCGTCGTTTGGCCCAGGGACGTCTGACACTGGCGTTCGGTAGGCGCAACGTATTCAATGTAGCACGGAAGCGAGGCGTTCAGAAAGAGACCAACAGAACAAGGCGGGAATGGCTTCCTGAATTACATTCATAAGAGCAGTGGGAAATGGCGAGGTATCTTCGATACTCTCAGCTGTCGGATGGCATCCACGAAAGGACATAGACAACCCAGCTGCTGATTCGCAAGATTTCCACTCCTTTTGTTTTCGCTAAGCTTCGACGTTCGCGGCCATGCAGGTCTTAAGTGCAGTGACTAGTCCCGTTCCCTCCAGCCACTCGATCAGAACCTCGTATTCGTTTTGATATGCTTGGCTCGCTCCCTTCTCAAAGCACAACGATTGTCCACAACTCTCTCTGCTTGTGCGTACAGCGCTATATCATTGTTTACCATCTTAGTGCCTCAAAGGTTGGGTTCACCATTCGAGATCACGCCACAGAGCGGCTGACTATCGCCAGAGCGCCATTTCTCGGGTCACCCCTCTCAGCCCGAGGCACCTGACGCCAGCAATGTCCGCCGTGCTGTACAAGCACTTCCATCCCATAATCGATTTTTGCCGCTCATTCGGCCCTTCGAGTCCACCAATTGCCTGGTCTCTGCGCCTGCGCCTCCTCCTCTTCCAGCCCATCATCACTCTCACAGCCCTCATCACTCATGCGCCATACTTCCTCCGACGCAAACCCTACACCACGTTGCGCATCCCCACACGCTCTGGAGGAGTCCGCGCCCTACTTTACAACCCTCGCCATTCGGCCACCACGCAACCAGACCTCCGTCCCCTCCACCTAGACCTCCACGGTGGCGCTTTTGCAGGCGGAAACCCCGAGGCCAACGTCCGCTTCTGCGCACACATCGCTGCCACCACCGGCTGCGTTGTCGTTAGCACCACCTACCGCATCGCGCCCATCCACCCCTTTCCGGCCGCCATCGACGATGTGGATGATGTGGTCTCCTGGCTACATATGCACGCCGAGGAGGCACTGGGCGCCAATCCACGTCTCATGACCGTTGGAGGAAGCAGCGCCGGCGGGAACCTTGCGGTTTCGAGCTGCCAGGGCGAGGGGTGTCATGGCCGGGCTGAGACCGCCATGAAGGGCGTGGTGACGTTCTACGCTCCGCTTGAACTCAGGCTGCCACCGTGGGAGAAGCCACATCCGCCTAGCATTCCGCAGAAGGACCCGATGAGGGTGTTCTTGCCGCTGTATGATGCGTATGCCAGGCTGGCGGGAGTAGAGCATCAGGAGAACCCGAGGCTCAGTCCGGTGGTGATGGACGTAACTATGGTGCCGGATGATGTGTTGCTGGTGATCCCGGGGATTGATATCCTGGTGCATGAGCAGGAGACCTTTGTCGAAAGGGTGAGGAAAGAGGCCACGGAGAAGGGGCTAGAGAAGAGGGTGGAAGTGCTCAAGATTGAGGAGGCCTTTCATGGGTGGATGGAGCGTAAGTGTAGCTGTGGGCACCTTGTTTGTACATTCATGCTTACACAGACACAGTACCGAGCTTCATCATGGAGGAACAACGGGTCCGCGTATTGAATCGAGCCACAGCGTGGATGAAAGAGGTGCATCGCCGGCATGGCTTCGTCGCTGAAGACTGACCTCAAAGCACATGAGGAATCTGTACATATAGCAAGCGATGAAACTCGGGTCAACATCACGTTGTATCCATGTTCCAGCTATGCAGTCCACTCAATCTGAAGAACACTCTCCACTCACTTCCTCATCTTCTCGGTCTTACCGTCTCTGTTGCCGATGACGTCTGATCCACATCACTAGATGAACGAGATAGCCAGTCTGCTGAACATCCCATCAGCAGCTAAGTTGGCTCTATCCTCGGCTATATGTCGCCACGGCGACAAGTTGCACAAGCACACTGCACGTCGCCACCTTCGGGCTTCGAGGTTCACGGCAGAAGATGTAACGCTGCCGGTGACATGGCCGACGGGACCCGAACATTCCCTCCCACTGGCATGAGTTCCGCCCCCGTGCAGCGCCAAGGCGACCATCCCACATGCCTGGATTTAAGGACTCCACGGCTTACGCGCGCCCTCAGGGACTCTGCCTCTTGTATTTTCTTCGTCTTTTGACGGACGGTGGAAGGTGGGAACACTTGACAGGGCTTCCAGAAGGCACCATGAAGGTGACGATGCCAATCAGTCTGGGACTCACTCACACCGCCATGGACTTGTCACAGCCTCCCTAGAAACTTGGGGGATGGCGCTGCAACACAGCCCCGCACCAACCACCTCGCTTGCCTTATCACCGTCGTGAGACCCATATCGTTATGGCGCAAATGGCAGTCCTCGGAAGCATGGCTGCCGCGTGGAACCCTTGGCGACATTGGCCCGGCGGAGACACTGCCCAGTACCCGTCCCTATTCGCTTCCTTGATATCTTCCCTTCACTGCCTCAGCCATGTTGTGTGAGTTCTTGCCCCCGTGACCGCTACTTGAACCTCGACGCCACCAGCCAAAAACCCAAACTCGCCTTTCTGACATGACACCAACTTGCCACCGATCATCATGCCAGTCATATACTCACGCCAAAGCCGCACCTCCGGCAACGATGGCCTCACGCCCCTCCGCATCGGCGGTATCGTGCTCGTCATCGTCCTAGCTCTCTTCTTCGTCGGCCTCTTCCTCTTCCGGCGACGGCAGCTGAAGAAGCGCGAGGCCGAGTCCTCGCGGCGCGCCAGGAGATTCATCAAGGTGACCTTTCCCCGGCCCGCGCCGGATCCGGATCTGCCGCCCTATGAGCCGCCGAGGGAGAGCCAGGGCCAGGAGCTTCAGTCTCTGGGGTCCGGGAGCTCTGCTGCTGGGACGAGCACGCCGAGGAGTCCACCGCCTGCGAGGGTGCATACGCCGCCGGGATATGGTCTCTACCATCGGGATCGACCGGTAGGGCCGCTCAGTGACTCGCCGCCGGCGTATTCGGAGAGTGATAGACAGACGTGGGGGAGGTCTGGATGCCCTAGGTGAAAGGGACGGCTGAATCGATACTCAACTCAACAACGTCAGCAGTCTACAAAGATAGTGGCACGCAGCACATCAAGTGACTTTGACAGCAGGATATCGACTCCCCAGTAAGGATTGGTGAGGTATCGAGCAAGTGTCTGGAACGACAAAATTTGGAACTGCGAAAATACCAGAGGCGGCCTACGCGTTCACATGGCATTGATGGGACCGTTGACTGCCTAATCAGCCTCGCCAGGCAGTCTCGCCACCGACCAACACCACGAGCTTACCCCAGCCCGCGCCCCACGTCTAGCCGGACAAACAGGGGCCCTCCACCCCACGGAGCCCCCAACCCGCGCAGGAATGGTACCTAGTAGGTCGACCAGCCGTCGACAGCCGGCCTCTCCATCGCCAAACGAGCACCGATGCTTTGCTTTTTGGAACGTAGGGAGAAAGGCAAGAAAGGTTGAATGAACAAGAGGCGGGCCTGTCAATTGATGGGTTGGAGCCTTGCAGGATGCAACGCTTTGCTCAGAAGTCTTCTTGGCGACAAGACAGTCGGTAAATGCACAGAAGTGGCAAGCATCAATTCGACATCTGGAAATCGAACAACACCTAGTGCATTGAATACGAGATCCTCGAACGTCTGCGGGTGAGACTCGAGTCATACGCAGCATGCTTCCTTACCAATGCCTTACTTTCCGGCCACAATATCTAAACACGGTTCAGAATGATTTGGGACAAGAACATCATTCAGTTACTGTCGTTCTGATGCAGTCTCTCAACACCATATGATTGGTCCTGGCCAGGTGTGGTGAGATCAAGTCATGCACCTCTACAGCAATCGTGGAGAAATATGGCGTTATTCGGAAATTCCCTCAAACTGCCTAGCGCAATCACCCCCTGATATAATTCATCGCGCCTTATTCGACGCCCTCGACCTCTGCAGGGACGCACCGCTCCAAACACCATATCGTTGGCCACTGTCGTTATCAGCATACACGCCATGTGCATCTTTGGACATTGTGTGATTTCTAGAGACGATGAGGAATTCAGTGCAGGCATGGCATCGGACAACATAAAGCAGGATATAATGGACACCTCACTCACTACTTCGCCTCTCTACTTCTCATTTTCCTCTACTGGCAGCTTCCTGTGCACCAACCGGCAACAATCATGGGCTCCATCACTGAAACGATTCAGACAACGGTGGACACAGCCAAAGATGCCATCAATAATGATGGCAAGCTCTATGCCAGCCAGAACAAAGCCCCACTGAATTACTCTGGCTCTCTCGACAAGTATGAGCACTTCGACGTGACCCCCGTTATCGGCCGCGAATACCCCAGTGTGCAGCTCAAAGACCTCCTCGAGGCTCCAGACTCTGACAAACTGCTGCGCGACCTCGCCATCACCAGTACGCCTCGCTAACCCATCGCCAACCTCTTTTCTGCCCTAGCTAACCACATCCCGATGGCAGTCTCCCGCCGTGGCGTCGTTTTCTTCCGCGCCCAGAACACACTCGACAACAACCTTCAGAAGCAACTAGCCGACCGCCTTGGCGCCCTCTCCGGCAAACCCGCCTCCTCCAAGCTGCACATCCACCCAGTCTCGAACTCAGGTCGAGCCCTAGGTGGCAGTGACGACGAGATCAGCGTCATCTCCAGCCAGCAGGCCAAACAACTGTACGCGGACCGTTTGCAACGCACCGGCAAGCAGTCCTCCAAGGAAGGCTGGCACAGCGACATTACCTTCGAGCCCGTCCCCTCCGACTACGCCATCCTACGCCTGACGCAAATTCCGAAGACAGGTGGGGACACCCTCTGGGCGAGCGGCTACGAGCTCTACGACCGCATCTCCCCCGCGTACCAGAAATTCCTCGACACCCTCACCGCCACGTACGCGCAACCCATCTTCAACGAATCCGCCAAGAGCAACAACTTCCAGCTCTACGCCGGCGAGCGCGGCAGCCCCGCCAACACGGGCACCGACCTCACCGCCGTGCACCCCGTCGTGCGCACAAACCCCGTCACCGGCTGGAAATCCGTCTTCGCCGTGGGCCACCACGCCAAGCGCATCAACGAGGTCTCCGAGGCCGAGAGCGAGCATTTGCTACAGTGGTTCGTTAGGCTGGTTGTGGAAAACCATGATTTGCAGGTCCGGCATCGGTGGGTGAATGAGAATGACGTGGCGATTTGGGACAATAGGAGCGTGTACCACACGGCGACGTATGATTACGAGGGGTTTGGCGACAGGACGGGCCAGAGGGCTGTGAGTATGGGGGAGAGGCCGTATGTGGATCCGCAGAGTACGGGAAGGAGGGAGGGGTTGTTGAGGGAGGTGGGTGAGACGGGGGAGATTGCGCTTTGACGGGTAGAGGAGGAAGTTCCTGAGGAGGCAGAAAGGGTGAGTTTGTACGGCAAGCACGTGTCTCCGTAGCTACGTATGGTCCGTACCGATCTGTCACCCTGTGCTGCACAGCAGCAACAAGATACCTGGCATCTCGCTGTGCTTGCAACCCTTCCTTGGGTGCTGTCTAAGCTGGAAGCGGTGTTTCGACGCGATCTCGCATGAGGAAATTACTCGACTTGGACAACGATAGCGCAGCCCCATGAGCTGGCAAGGTGGTCACATAGCCCCCATAGCTCCCAAAGACTGTCATGTGAGATACCGAGACCAAGCGTCCAGACACACAATTAACACCAACCAACAGCCTTGCCCCCGCAACAGTCTCAAAACACGCCCGGAACAAACCTCTTCGTCCTCCCGTGCCACTCCCGCCACTTCTGCCCAAACTCCCTCTCTAGCATCGCCTCCTCATCCCTGACCCTGATCCAAATCGCCCACAGCCCCAACACCCCCACCCCAACAAGCACCGCCGGCCACGGTCCCAACCCTCCCACACCCATCCCCCACCTCACGACCTCACCTGGCAACACACACCCCAGCACGCCATCCAACCGCAGCAACAACGCCACGTTCGCCATCAGCACCACCCAGTTGGGCAGATAGCTCGGATGCTGCACGTAAGCGTACAAGCCGGTCGTGACCAGCGCCGCGGGCCGGGCGAGGCGGAACGTGAAGTTCGGGCCCAGCTGCTGGAAGGCCAGGAGGCGGATGGGCGCTACGGTAATGATGAGTGAGACGATGGCGGTGGTGTACGGTGACCATGTGAGCAGCGAACGGGAGAGATTGTGTGGGTTGGGACAGAGGATTGTGGGAGCCAGGGATGGGGAGAGGAGCGTGAGCAGGATGTGGTGCGTCCAGAGGAAGAGGGGGATGAAGCGGCGGACGCGGATGGCCGAGGTGCCGGGCCCGACGGCGTCTCGTGGGAGGGCGACGGTCGGGGAGTTTGAGGGATTGGGAGTGGGAGTCGGGTTCGGTGGTGTCCAGCAGCGGTAGGTCAGGTGGGCGGCGAGGAGGAACGATGCTGCAAGAGTGAGGCTTGCCATGTCTGATGAAGGCGAGAGCGGCGGTGGTGGTGACATTGTGGAAAGCTGAAGAGGTGGTAATATGTTTGAGTGTTTGGCTGTCGGTTTCGTCCTCTAGGGACGGAATCGAGGGCTGGAGATCGTACTTGGTTCCTAGAAAGAGGGGTGGGGGAGAGGGTGGTGGTGGTCGAAAGTCCTCTTCCTAGGTCGAGATCGACATCCCAGGCTTTCCGGGTCAATCTGTAGGTGCAGGCGTTGCAGTGAGTGGCTGGACCGTAGGCAATAGCAGTTGGCTGTGACCTACAAAGAGCTCACATTGCACATCCTTGGCAGGCAGGAAAACAAGGCAACTGATCACTCCGTGTTCTCAGGCCAGTAAGGCAGTGGTGTTTAGCGCCACTGGTGCGCTCCGCCCTTCGACAACAAGTCTTTTGTGATGTCTCTGACGGACATCTTTGCCTGTACTGGCACGTCCACGCGTACATGATAATGGCGCCGCCCCTGCCATTCAAGCCGCCAGCCAACAGTCAGTGTCACGAGCCTTGTTCCCCAGGAGCACATGTCAGAACCCTCGAACAAACAACGTACCACGAGGTGCCAAAAGCAATCATCATTAGCGCAAGAAGGCAACGACCAGCGCATCTGACGGTTTCCATCGTGCCACTTGGTCAGGCTGACCCGGAGACGCCGCAGTGTCGTTGTTGGTCGCGAGGCGTGGCAGATCTGCTGCCTGCACAAATACGAGAATTCCTTCCCTTGGCACCAGTGCCACCTACGCAAACCACACACCACCTCTTTGCTGGTAGACCACTCTCGTGTCTGAACGTGGTCAGACAAGTCATCATTGTGCAGGAAGTCCGCCGGAGGAGTACGAGCAGAAGAAACGACGCACCGGAGCAAGTTCGACGTGACATTGACGTTGTAACGGCGCAGTACGCCCTGCTATTATTAGAGACTTATTTGGGTTATAAAAGCCAGCTCCCATGAAGGAGCTTTCTGCGTAGAGAGCAGGTCGAAAGATATCTTCAAGACATAGATCTCCTACACGCAAATCAAAGCCGGTTCGTATTGTATAGGCGTTCTCAACTCGCGCTATCTACCACAATGGACCCATTCACCATAACGGTTCTCATCATCTTTGGTCCTTTCTAGAAAGGACCATATGCTAGAGATCACAAAAACAACAGGGGGTGGCAGCGAGATGGTTCGTACCCACTACCCACCCACCCATCTTCGGCTCTTATGAATTAACGTCTTTTTACCCAGGCCCAGACTCATATCTAGTCGACTCTGCTGTATTCTGAACATGGAGCAAACAAGTCAAGAAACCCCACGACGGTCCAGATCAGCGTTAGTCGGAAAGACATGGACTTGATGCTTTCGCATAAACAGAGAAAAAAGGTTGTTGACCAGTAGACGGCTACAACCAGGTACAACCCACGACATGGACAGATCTTGTGCTAGAAAAGCATCTTGATCAATGTCGTGGATGTGGACGATGTTTAGGCTATGAACAACCAGACAGGCCCAAAGGCTCCAATCTGAATCAAAGCCCTTCCCCCCCCTCCTCTCTCCCTCGACATTGAGTAGCTCCAAAGGATACATATCACATCAACCCTCCCCAAGCCCTTATACTTGGCGAGCTCATCGTTGGAAAGCATTCGCATAATCTTTGATCTTGCTATCCTTCTTCCCCTTCGCCTTCCCTTTCAGCCGTCTCTCCTGACCTTCAACCTCTGCCCTCGTCTTCACACGATCGCGCTCCGGAACCTCCTTCCTCCACCTTGAGAACTCCTCTTCCTGCCTCTCCTGCTCCTCATTCCCCACTCCCAAGCCGAGGATCTCCGCATCAATGTCGCTGAGACCCTCCTCCTCGGCTTCTCGTATGGCCTTTTGCCTGGCCTCCTCGTCCGCCTGCTTCTGCATCTCTGTCTGCCCTGCGTCCAGCTGCTCATAGGCTAACTGGCCGTCCTTCAGCAGCGTCTGGACACCGTCCCACTTGGCCAGCCCCTTCTTTGATTTCTCGGGAACCGTGCCAATGGCGGTCCACAATTCCTCGCAAGCCTCCCATTGCACCCGCACCTTGTTCTTCCACGCGAGGTACGTCACGGCCCTCCTCTCCATCGAGGCGAACTGCGCCATCAGTTCAAGAGCCGCCACTAGCATCGCAATCTGCCTCCGCCGAAACTCCGTGCCGAACCAGCTTGGCCGCACATCCTCGTGAACCTCATCCCACTCATCCACCAGGTCCTCAACAAGCCCGACGACCTTGTGGACGCGCTTCAGGATGATTTTCCCATGAGCCAAGAACACACCGTCTCGCTCCTTCGACGGCTTATTCTGCTCGCGCTTTTGTGCTTTTGTCACGTCGACGTCCAACTTCTTGAGCGCCCTGCCCTGCTCGGACGTGAACTTCGCCATACGATCGCGGAGCTCCAACGCCGAACCGACGGGGGCCGGCCCAGGGGCATTCATGTCCATCTTGGCCATCGCTTCGGCAACGAGTTCGTTGTGATTCCGTTCGGTCGAGTCCTTCGTGTCTGTACGCGACTCGTTGGAAGTCTTCTCAGAGACTCCAGCATCCGAGGCCGGAGCATCAGGAGCCGGAGCCATCTGACCCATCAAGTCCTTCTTGCGCTTCAAATCGCGCTGAGGAGGCGTGACTGCTGGGTCTAGGTCTTCCTTGGCTTTGCGAATCTCGACAGCTTTGCCTCCATCAGGGGAACGGCCACGCTTGCCCTTCTGGCGAGGCACTTCTGCTTGCGGCGGCGCGGAAGGCTCGACTGGAGACGGAGTGGGCTTGGTGTCGATGAGCGATAAGGGGTTGATCCCACTCTTCTCGAACAGTGACGCTCGTGAGAAAGGCTTGGCGATCTTCCGTGGACTGGTTGGTCTATCCTGTATCTTGGATTGCTCATCGGAGATCGAGTCACCCTCGTCATCGTAATTGGGCTGAGGAAAGGGATATTTGGAGGGCAGCGGCAGCACTGTACTTGATGACGCTCCTTGGCCAGGGCTGGGCTGGGCAGCCGGCGGAGGATTGGTACCCTTCGGATTATAATCCATTGGTACGTATGCAGGAGAAGGTCCCGTGTAAGGAAGCGGCTTGGGAGCATTCGGGTCGTCTGGCGGGGCGCTATAGTCGGGCGCTGTGCTCAAGAACTCCGGCTGCCCATGGGGGCCTGGTTCATTGTCATCATCGTCATCCCAGACAACTTCATCTTCCACAAATTGGTCTTGCCCATCATTGCGCTGACATGTTGTTGGAGACACAACGTAGTGGCGGTCAATGTCATCGAAAGGCACAAAAGATGGTGGAAGTGTCCGGGGGGCTTCCATGGGAGAGCTGGCCATAGAAGGCAACGAGTCCGCGTCGTTCTCCTGCCAGTCGTTGGTTGGTGAGAATTCCCCGACATCACTAATGGCGTCGGTTATCTCCTCATCAGAGACGTCCTCTGGGTCCTCGTCTCCATCGTAGACAGACAACACGGGTGACAGTCCAGAATCCTGTCCCTCGACTAAAGCACTAGGATCACCTGAAGCGGTAGGCTCCTGAAAAGCTGGCGATGCGTGTAACAGATCCTGCTGCTGCTCATCAGAGGTATTTGCGGTCTTTGGCCGCCACCCGTTACGCTCAGGCTCCATCTCCAATGGCTGACTGTAGTACGCCTCCATGATGTCGTCGGCGGTTTGCATGATCAGATTGTCGAACTCTTTCACGTCGTCATTGTGACTACTGTAGTCGTCCGGTTCGATTTTGTCTGGTGGTAAAGACTGTGGACCGGAAGGCACCTGGGTAAGAACGTAGCGCGTCTGCTCAACAGTGCTCACATGTTCTATTCCATCCATCCACTCATCTCCCATGGCAGGCTGCCGGAGAGGGTCAGGTCCGGGCATACTGGCAGGTAAACCAATGTCCGGCAATGGCGGTTCTTGAACTGGTTTCATGGCTTCTTGAGCGAGGCTGGCAGGCTCGAGACCACTCATGTCATTGTCGTCCTCGGCTTCTTCGTATACGGCGGCGATGTCAGAGAGAAGCTGCTCAGGCGGTTCCGATGCTCTCCAACCCTCTTGAGCAGAGCCATTAGACTCGACACCAATCATATCAGTAAAGTCCTCGGATTGCTCGTAATTCCCACTGGCCACAAGACCATTCTGCTCGGTCAAGCCTGGTAGAAAAGCCTCCCGTGCGGAACCAGTGTGCTCAAACCGATCCATAGCCTCCCCATGATCCAGTCCTTGATAATGATCAGTGGTATCTTGACTAAGCCCTTCTTCTAAAGGCTGAGGCGGGAAGTCTTCCGGCGAAAAGTCTCCCATCGTATCGAGTCCTGAGGCAACAGGTACTACAGGTAATACTGGGTTACCACCAGCAGGGTTCGGGGTGTTATGCTGCGGAGAAATCACGTATTCTTGGGAGGGGGCGCCCATGGCCACAGCCGTTCCTGTGATGGCAGGGACTGAGTCGCCCAAGCCGCAGCTCCTAGTAGGCGCGGTATCTTCCTGCTCGTTGGATAGAGGAACCTGCGACACCGGCCCGGGAGATGCATGGTTATCTGCCGGGAAACCAAGATCGTCGGGCTGGTCATATAATGGGGCGTCATCTGCCGCAGCTTCATCACCATCCGACCAGCCCATAAGATCGGAAAGCTCTTTTTCTTCCGCAGTCTGCCCTCGCAAGCCGTTCCAGCGGGTAACGACCGAGGGGTCTACAATCTTGCCGCAGCGAGTCTTGTTGCAGTCATTGCTCAACCAGACATATTCGTTGGCCGACTGATCGAAAGCGATGATACTGGCCGCGACTGGCTGCGTATTGGTAGAAAGAGGATGGTAGAACCCAGTGCTGAGTATGACTCCATAATTCAGACCGCAGAGATACACGACGTCTGCGATCTGGTCGGCAGTGAGATCTTCTAACTCAGGCTCGCCCCGATAGCGCAGAACAGATTTGTAGGCTTGAGACTCAAAAATATCTTTGAGCTCCTCATAGGTGACGTTAGACATGGCTGGAATCTGATTCTGGATCGAGACATGAGCTGCCTCGATCGCGCTCATCGAGTCCCGCTCAAGTATGATCTCTACCGGTGGATATTGTGGCTCAAAAGATCGTTGGAACCACATCTCCGCAAGTTCACCGTTCCACAAAGAGCGATTTTCCAGCAGCTCTTGGTAGTGTTGTTGCTCCGCTAATTCCTGATCAAGACCATCGAACTCCTCGATGGTCAGCTTAGGCTGCTCGGCTTTAGTCTGCTGTGCGTCAATCTGGTCGACTTCGTTTTGGCCGACTTGCGTCTGCACGATCTCCTGAGGGATAATTTCCTGGTACTGAGGAACGGGCTCCTGAGCCACGGTCTCCAGAGGAGCGATTTCCTGCTGGCTGACTTCCTTCGCGCTGAGAGGACGAAGGCCATCCCAATGGCTCACCCGAACTAGACCATTTGGGAGCGCTTCCCCATGGTTCTCGAAATTATCATTGTATAACCACAACACATCGCTCGGAAGTGGTCGTGTAGCAGAATCGAAGCAGTAAATCATGTTCGGCACCGATGCGGTGCCGGCAGCAGGAGGGCTGATGACGCCAATGGCGAGGTTCAAACCCAGGTCTCTTCCGGCAATATGAACCAAGTCTGCGATCTGATCCTCATTGAGCGTGTCAGAATTCTCCTCGCCGCGCTTTTGCTTGACTGCAGTGTAGTTGTTGTCGCGGAAGATCTGCAGCAAGAGCTCTTTAGTGATAGAGGCTGCCGACTCGTGCTGTTGACCCATTTGATATTTGAAGGATAGATCTGCCGCATGGAGTGCGCATAGTCTATCCGTTGCATCAGCCTGTACCTTGTCATGACCACATGGAAAAGCGGCGTTGTAATAGTCTTGAATCTCAGGCCCGAAAATGCAGCTGACGTGGTCCGGTCCAATGTACTCCAGGTACGGCCTACGGATTGAGTCCGTGGCCTGTTCGACGGCTTTTGTGGCAGGACTAACTTGGCGGACATTGATCGATACCTCAACTGCAAGATCTTGCTCTGCGATCGGTACCGTACTGCTGGCGTCCTGGACCGGAACAGTCGCGCTGGCAGATGGCTCAAGGATTGCGGGTGTTTTCTCCGGCTTGGTTGTAGAAATGCTACTCAGGGGTTCAGCCTCGCCAGCATGATCATCTTCGACAGGTTTAGAGGTGGAATACGTGGAAGAATCACGCAAGGGCTCAGGCTGTAGACTTAGCTCTCGGACCGCTTGTTCCCACGCCGGATATTTCTTTAACAAAGGGCTATCATCTGAGTCTTTGCCAGAGGTAGTCAACTGCTGCTGTTTGGGGCTGTCTTCAATCGGGTCAGGCTGAGGCTGCTGGCTTTGCTGATCGGTTGTCTTCTCAGAGGGTGTATCGATCTTGATGATAGGAATACCCGAAACCGCTTCAGTACTCTTCTTTGACTGTACTGACACAACATGGGTCTCATTGGCAGCATGACTTCTGTCTCTAGCCTGGGGGGACTTTTGGTATAGAGCTCTGAGACTTGAAACGGCGGCCTCCTTGGTTGTGTGTTTCCGGAAGCTAGCCCTTAAGGTACCTCTATGGTTGTCAATCCATGACTTTGGCACACCAGAATCGAGCAGATCATCTTCGACCTCTTTGACAGTCCATGTGTGCATGCGACCAATCAGACGGGATGGCAACAGCGACCTGATAGGCCGACGTGTTCTGTCGTTGCTGGCAATTGGTGAATGTCGACGAGATCTGTCAGGACTTCGCGTGAATCGCTGAAGTCTGACACCAGGGTCCCGAACGCCATCTGGACATGTCGCGTATATGTGACCTGCAGACTGCTCAAGACCTGTTGCAGTCTGCGAAAATCGGCTGGTCCAGTGGCGCAAGATCGTGTTGTTGACAAACGGACGGACATCGGCCAGGAGTGTCTTCGCGATAATCGGTGTATTGTCCTTAAGGAATTGTGCCGCTTCCTTGCCGGCAACCGACTGATATACTCGGTAGCCCCTCGTATGGTCCTCGGATGTGCAGTGTAGTCCGTCAGCGCGAGTTTTATTCTTGTTGGCAAGACGTATGAGCTCGGTAGCGAGCTCATCAGCCAGCTCTCTTCGGTCCAGGCAGCGGTCGGCGTTGTCGAAGACGCGACTTAGGCAGCCTAGGATGGCTGCTGTTTCCTCATCTTGCTGACACCCATCCGCCGCTTTGGCAAGGTTGTGGGCGCCCTTCTCAGCCCAAAACTCTCGGCACTTCGAGCAGTTATGATCGGTGCAGTCATGGTGCTGGGAAGAAGTGGCCTTCTGTCCTTTGGACTCGACATCAACCGCGGTGGATTCGCGTTCGTTGTCATTCTTGCTGGTGCGTTCGGGGACAGTTCTTGTCCATTTTGTGCGGAAAGCCGATTGCCATCCGAAAAAAAGGCCGATGAGAAACATGGTCAGTATGATGAGCCACACCGTGGGACTCTTCCAGGCGTCTGAACTCTGATTCGCAGAAGAGTGGCTGTCGGGGGCACGAGATGGAGAGACAGTGTCAAAAGATGTCAATGTGCAGTCGGTGACTGTCGGACCTTTCTCGGTCGTTGTCTCGGTTGTGGTCAGCATCTGAGTGACAGTCTTGAGTCGCAGCCGCGTTTCTGTCTCGGTGCGCGTGGCAGTGTATGACCGGACCTCTTGTTGGCTTCGGGTTTCCGTCTCTGTTTCGGTCGATGTCACGGTTTGCCATTTCATGACAGGCGTGGGAGCGATGGATACCTCAGGATAGACAGAGTTGGGATCCATGAACACGTCGGCAGGGTTGCGGTTGTTGCAAAAAGAGTGCCCGGGCGAAATGTTGCATATAGCAATTCTTCCAACTGACGCCACGGTATTGCCGATCAAGGGAATTCCGACAAGTCCCCAAGCAGCATTCACAGTATTGGCCATTCTGATGGATGTAGCCTGGTTTTGGGATGAAAGGAAAGGTACGGATGGTATCGCGATTCGGTAGTGTTTGAAGAAGAGAAATGTCAAGGCGATGGAACCTGTCGGTAGTAGATGATAATGCAAAGACAAATGAGTGGCGCGAATTTCTTGTCACCGGTGCGGAAGAGGGCAAGTTGTCACCAGGCAACGAGGAGGCAGGGTGAAATCAAAGCTGATGCTTGCAACACCAGTAATTGATGGGTTCGCAAATTTCAAGTGATCGAATAGCGAATTAAAAGAGAGTAGTCGTTGAACAGGAGATAACGCGAAGATGTCGAGGGTCATTGTGTTGCGATGAGAGACAAGGCAACTCGCCGCGGCGTTTGCTCGATGATACAAAACAAAGCGGCGTTGTGACGCATCTCAACTTGGCCCGCGCACACAAAGGCAGGGCATAGAGAACTATATAATCAACTGAGACTTGATCTATTGTGGGCTGCATGCCTTGCGCTCCCAGACGCAATTGGACGCTTTTGCCATGTTTTTGGTCCCATCGATGCTGCTGCTTAGGAAGGTGCAGCCAGAAAATGAGATGAACCAGCATAGTCCGGCGCCATCGCGGGATTGGTGTGTGAAACAATGGCTCTGACGGACTCAAGGCCATCATGCAAGCTGGCTTCAGCATGCTGGGCTCATTCTACGGGAAGAGTGGAAAGCCCAGAGACCTGGTCAGGCCGTCTTCAAGCCCTGCAGCTAACTAGTGCATCTCTTCCCAAGTGCATGAAACGAGGCGATTGAAATGGCTGTTCGTATATAGTACAGCTGACAAGGCTGTTGTCTAGGAAGATCCAAGATGGGAAGAGTTGTGAAGCGGTGGTGGTCAAGATGAACTTGCTTTCCTCTTGGCAAATGTGGACCCGGATGCCTCGTTTCGTTTGCCAATAAGCAGCTCGGCCTTTTCTGACCTCCCACTTCTGAGTCGGGCAACATAGGACTCTTCCTATATATTGAAGCTTGCCGTCAAATACGGATTACGACTCTCAGCCAAGTTGCGAGCTGTTTGATGACAGCAAGACTTTTTCAAGGCCCCTTACCAATAGCCTCGACAGTCACCATCGTTCGGCTTATATAGCCAACGTGAGACGCAAAATACACGATGGCAGCCAACGTCTCCTCATCAGCGGCAAGCGATGACGACCTACTTTTCCGCTGCTGGCCACATTTCACATGCGACACATGCCTCGCCTCGCCGTACCCTTGCTCATGGTGCGCAACTAGCTCGACCTGCGTGCCTAATCAGCTCATGCCACATCCCTTCGCCATCCTCTCGCCATTAAAGTCTGAAAGCATCTGCCCTCTGTCATGGCGTGAGCGGTGGGAGTTACGTGCTAAACCTTTCAGCTGCCGGTGTTCCACCATGACTCTGATGTCCGTGATTGTTGCGGTACTGGCAACATTGGCATGGATGCTCCTGGTGTGGATGTTGTCCATCTTTCTGCAGTGGTGCGTCAGGCGCTGGAAAGGGCGACAGCCGGGATGGTGGCGAATATACCAAGCTCAGTGGTGGGGTCTGAGAAAGAATCAGAGGTGGCGGCTCGTTGGGACGTCCACAGCAACTCAGACTGAGCAAGAGGCGCCGGATAGTGACGAACGGCGGCCACTCCTAGCACCGTGAAGATGTAGGACCTGAGTCGCCCATCTTAATGCGCATCTCTGAGCTCTACTCACTATCGTCCAGACACCATACCATTGTCATCAGTCGGCCTTTCATGGTGGCCGCCATCCCACGCGACTGATCTTGTACTCTACACCCAGTCCATGCCCATCAAAAACGAATCTCCCGGCCCCAACAAACAGCCCACGCTCCAGCTCCTTGTATCTCTCAGCACCTGTCTCAAATGACACGTTGATGACTGAATCAGTCAGCGGAAGCCATTCTATAACTAGAATCGTGTGTCAAACATACAAGAGTGCCCAAACTCCGTACTCTTCGCATCCGACCTCCCAGCCAGAATTGCCGTCAGCTGGTCATTGATGTCCACGATGCCCGTATAGCGAATCGAAACGAGCTATGTATCGCCACGGGCGTCAGCCAGGGCCCACCAGCTTGACTTCAACACATTGGAAACACTTGAGCAGTCAAAAACTCACATTTCCCTCGTCATCCCTACCAGCGCCACACACATCAATCAGCACCGCCTTCAAGGCAAACCACATCGCCAAGCCCACCCAGGAACACCATATCAAACAAACAGGAACACTCACTCAACCACAACCCCCGCATCCAACCTCATCCGCCCCCCGTCCGGATCATTCCGCACATAATCGATCCCTTGCCCCCGAACCGTCGCCTCCAGCCTCACCACCCCATCATCACTCCTCCCCGCCTGCGACTGCGACTGCGACTGCGACTGCGGTTGCGGCTCCGTACTCACCGTCCCCCTCACGATATGCACGACGGTAAGCGGCGAGCCGCGCGTCAACCCGCCCACGGGACTGGCTCCGCCACCGATGCGGAAATTGAATGTGTAGCTCGGGATCAGGGATGGGAAGTTTGTCGGCACGGTGATGGGCGTCGTCGTCGGCGGCGGCGGCGTCGACATCGCAGTAGCTTGTTTGGTTCTGTCTGTCTGTCTCAGGCTGACGCAAACGCGGGGGATGGGTCTAGGGTCGATCAGACATGTCTGGCCAGGCAGGTGAGATCCGAAAAGCAGAAATGCGGGGGAGGGCAAGGCAATGGAGAAGTATTAAGAGAGAGGGAAAAGGGGGGTCACTTGAGTGCTTCGTGTCCGTGGGTTGACTGAGAGTATATATATGCTAGGGCTGGCCTTCAGAGAGAGTGGATTTGTTTGATGCCTCGTTTTCTGCGGTTTTACCCCGCATTTCCGCATGCTCGATTGAACCCGCGGCTTGAAACGAGGCGTCCGCGAGGCGTCGCCGCCGCCGCCGCCGTTGGTGGCTGGACTGACCTGGCCAGGAGCATGGCAGTCCTACCCCATCCATGATAAAAAGGGCATCATTAATCTGATGATTCATGGAAAGATGCGGCGTATCTGTACCATAAAAGCACGCTTCTATATTGCAGAACAACAACTCAATGCTTCAAGACCCGCGGCGCGCTCAGCCAAAAGTGTCATCCAGCTCATCATCGCGCTTCGTCTGCACGAAGGCTCGTTGCAGAAATTCCTTCCACAGATGATTCTTCATCTTCTTTCCCTTCTTCTTCTTGCCCTTCTCCTTCTTGTCTTTCCGCTTTGAGATCTCGATCTCCACCTCATCCAGGAAAGTCTCCGCCCAATCCGATGCGAGGCTATCATCCAGGTCGCTGTCATCCATCCTGCTCAACTCTGCATCGTAGATTTCTTCATCATCATCATCTTCTTCTTCTTCTTCATCGAATTGAAGCTGTGGGTGCTTTAGTTCCTCCCGACCGATGCGCTCAGCTAGATCCAGCCAGCTGCGGACGGTGAGATCTTTCATTTTGTAGTATTTGTCGTGCTTTGTAGTGTATTCGGTTTCAAAATGAACATACTGCTGGTTTTTGTGGCCACTGTTATGCCCGACTGTTTTAGCTTCCTCGTATGCGGCATTAATCTTCGTGAGATTCGCATAGAGCTGTTCCCATGATAGAAGGCTCAGGGATTGAGGAGAGTAGGCAGGGCCGGGCGCAGCGGTCTTCGACGGCGGTTCAGGCACAGGAAAGGTTGGCTTCCTCTTCTTCTTGTGGTGCTTCTTTCTCTTCTTTTTCTTCTTCTCCAGGTTGACGTCGTCATCGTGGCCACTTTGCTGGTGATCGCGCTTGCGAAGTTCTTGTTGCTCGACTTCTCGGGAGCTGTCATCCTCTGGGAGGCTGTGCCGCTCGTAATATACTTCAGCCGGGACGCCCATAATAGTCGCTGCAGGGTGGTCGTGCTCCAGCCCTGTTATGTTGTATTCGACAATGCGGAGTGTGGGAAAGAAGTTCGGCACAACGCTGGGCGAGACTAGACTGAGACTGAAACGCTCGCCGTATGGGCCGCCAATAGATCGTAGAAACTTGTCGAGCTCTTTTTCTTTGCGCTTCTTCTTCGCAATATCGACGGCATCCCCTAGTGCAGCGTAGGAATGCCCCTTGGGTGGCTTTGGTAATTTGGCCCAGGAATCGTGGAGTTCGCTCAAGTAGGCGGTCTTGCCGGCCATTGAGAATTCAGGGTCTGCGGTATGGTTATCGAAGTCGACTAGGCGATCAAGGGCGGTGTCTACGCCATCGATGTCAAACTTGTATTTCAGTCCCGATGCATCCTGGAACATGAAATGGTCGACGTTCATGTGGCCAAAAATGTTGGCAATTATAACATCGCGGTATTGCCTGAGCCAGAGGGTGTATTTCTGATAGCATGTCTCATCCCAATTTTGCTTGCTATCAGTCCTGGCTGGTGGCACGTGTCCAATGAGGATAGCTTTCATGCCTCGGTCTCTGAGAAACTGTAGCTGAATGCGCAGCCATTCCATGTGCTCGTACCCAGGCTCTGATTTGGCATCGCAGCCGTCGACTGCCGAATTGGAGTCGAAAAAGTATAGTGTGTTCAGGCTGAAGACAGCCAGACGATTGGGAATAACTTCTGAGAAGAACCAACCCCCTCTTGCGAATGTATGTTTCTGCTCTTGTGGGACAAAGCCGCGCCATATGTCTTCAAATGTCCTGGTCCATCTGTTCGGGCCGGCTGTAAAAATGTTGTGAGGTAAGATATCGTTATTGCCGTAGGTTGGGACGATTGGGATAACGAAGCTGTCCAGGGGGTTCTTCGGATCGATCTGACCACTCTTTCCGAAGACCTGAACGAACTTGTCTACTACAAATTTGTTCAGATCAATGATCTGCTTGTTGTGGCGAGGATAGTGTTCGTCGTTGTCATGTCTCGCTGAGTCACCGGTCCAGACCACAAAATCGATGTCATCCTTGATGTTTTGGTCGATCCAGTCGAAGGTCGCGTTTACAAGAGTAAAAGGAGTATCGCAATCGGTAGTTTCAGCACCAAAGTGACCGGCGGAGCCTTTCCCTCCTTTATGATGACAAGGGTGGTCCCCATCAGGTTCGGTGTAAGGTTCGTAAAAAGGGTCGGGGTGAACGTCTGAAAGAGCATGGTTAAGCTGGTCCAGCGATCCGAGAAGCGGGCTTACCTGTAATATGCAGAAATCGTCCTTGCAACTTCCTCTGTGTTGTCTCCGATGATGGCCTTCGTATGACTTGCTGCTGATCGGAAACCGCAGGCACAGCTGCTGCATAGGCAGTAAATAGCAGCAGACCACCAGTGAAGCGGACCATGGCTGACGATAAGCACTTTCCAGAGCTGTCTTAGGCGTTCGCGTTCAGCATGATTTGCTTGATGAGGCTCTTTTGATAATCTTGCTGGCAATGGCGAATTGATCGGATGTCTGCGAAAGCAGCTGGAAAAGCGAATCCGGTAAACGAATTTCGGGGTCGCTACGTCAGAGGCGGAGGGCTGCCACCTCCGTGGGGTCCAAGGGGCTTGGAATTTAGTTTCAGGTACCGCAACGTCTTCCGAGAGTCTCAACAAGCTCCGGACTCGTTCATCCAGAATTCTCAATGTACACAACAACCGTGTATTAGGATGAGTATGGATGCTGCTTGTAAGTGAGCTCGTCCTAAGGGGCTGCCTTGGCCTTAACGTCCTCTTTTTACGAATACCACCCCGCAAATAGCGGATCGAAGCGTGGCTCACTAGCGACCTCCGGGCGGAAACCCTCGAGAGTAGGCATGCCCCGGAGCCGCCAATGAGATGCCTAAGATCCGCAACGTGAGGTTGCCCGTCGGCTGACCGCTTGCGACGCTGCACACCCTTCTATGTCGTCTGCAGCACATGAGTCTATTCAGCTGCTCACGCGACAGACATTCGTAATATCCAGAGGTTCGGTTGAGGGATACAGCGCATAGCTTTCCCCGAATTCTCACCGTATGCTGACACCGCAGCATTGTTTGATCACACGACTATGCCTCTCTGATGGCCTGGAGGGGTCTGCTACTGCTGGCTACCACCAATGAATGAGTAAACCCGTCGACTCCCGGGACTTATGCGCTGACCGGCATCTTCTGGCATCAGCGGATACTGAGTTGCGTCGGTGTAGATGTAGGGTGGATAATTCGGATTTATGGACGGCATGAATGTTCCATCAGCTCCAGACGGACCGGCCGTGGACGTTTCTTGTTGGCGATTGCTTAGGCGGGCCACCAGTACTGCAGACTCCTTTTCGTATTGGTCTTTGAACTCGGTCATCTGCAACTTAGTGCCTGCAACGTTGAGGATGTCACTGATCTGCCTAATGCAGCCGAGAGCACGAGCACAGTTGTCATGGACGGACAAGCTGCTACTCATATTGCCAGCAATCACATGCTGGGCTTTGATCATGCAATCAAAATCAGACCACATCACATCAAGAAATTGCTTGCCCACCCATCGTGTCCGGCAGATGTCAGTGTAGCAGAAGAAAGGATGGTGGTCAATGTTATTAGTGACCGGATGAAGGAGCTCGGCATACTGGGTGCAATATTCGAAGATCATGGCTTTGTCGAGTTCTGATAAGTCTGACATAGGATGTCGTGGATGAGGGCCGAGCACGAGAATGTGAGTGTACAGTCGTTCCAGATTGAAGAACGTTAGGTGCGTCTGTGAGAGCGAGGATGGGATGCTCGAATACCAGGCCCGAACATCGTTGGAGGTCGAAGTCACGTAGCTGCTGGCTTGAGTGATGGACCATCGTGATCTGGATGAATATCTTGTTGTTTGATAGAATGCCGACTGCACTCTTCGAATGTCGAACAGATACAATGATGGCTTGATGGAATGCAGGAAAAGCCCTGACGCTGCGCTCGTCTGCTGCTCACTCCCTGTATCAGGAAGCGGAACCCCAGAGGCGGAATCGTCCGTGAACGAAAAGGCACGAGCTGTGGATATAGAGAAAAGTCTGTCCAGCGCATAGGTAGCATGAAAGACACGCCTCCGCATATTCAACTCTTCTTGCGGGATCCTGGTCTCTGCCGAAGGCTCGCAATGAAGACCAAGATCGACAACCAATCGAGACGCCATGCCAATGAGATACCATGCGTCTAAGCTCGTGGGGTCGAGCAGAGCGTATTCAACAAGAAGCAGTAATGCCTGTACACCTGCAATCGACCCAGGCCGTATCACGTATTCTGCCAGCTGCATGGCAGCAGCCATATGTTGGGTCGCCAACTGTGCATTATCATCGCCTTTTGTGCGGCTGCTTGTGGCATAGGAAATGGCCAGCACCAGTCTCACGTACCAGAAGTCAAGCGGAGTCACCGGCGAACTGATGGCATCTTGATACACTCTCGACAAAGAGGTCATAAAGTCGGTTTCGGAGAAGAATGGCAGCAGTACGAATGTTCTGCCGAAGTAACCTTCCAAGGCCTGCATGACAGCGTAGCGAGGTGGAAGCTTTGCCGTGGCTGTTGCAGGCAAGTCGGTCTTGACTGCCATGGCCAGCAGCAGTTTGGCAAAGGACATCGTTGAGGTGAAGCCATGAAAGTCGCGAGAGGTGGCATTGACAGTAAGGAAGCCAAAATCACTGACCAGCTCATTTACATCAGAGGCCTCTTTCCGTTGGGTGCCACTGATTTTCCTGCTTTTGCCTCGAGGCTGAGCGGTGGGTGGCAAGCCCATGGGAGCGAGAGCGTTGCTGGCTTTGGTGGCATCGAGCTTTCTCTGCAGTCGTTCGGCAGCCGCCTCCAGTGCAGCGACATAGCTCCTTTCATTGCCTCGGGCAAATTCCTCATTGGCGCTGGTGCAACCCTCCACCTTCCCCGACCTTTCGCAAGCCGAACAAGCGGCTGTTCCCCAAGTACATTTGATCTTGGCCGAACGGCATCGCGAGCACGCTGCCACTGGCCTTGAAACTCTTAACGCCGGGTCCAGTAGCGAGTCAATGGTCTCCCCTTTCGGCATGTCGGCGGCCCAGTCGGAAGGGTCCAAAAGGCCTCAAGACGGTGGGCTGCTTGAAGCCGCGAACAATGGCTTCGATCATTCCCGTGGTATAGAAGAGATTCCCTGATAAGCAGACAACATGTGGGCGGCTCGGCAGATGGGCATCCGGACGCTGGGCAAGGCGTTCTAGAAGGAAGAGGGGCACCGCGAGTAATGGATCTTGCCAAGCCGCTTGTCTGGCCAATCCCCGCATTGGATTGACATGTGAAGCTCGAGACTCAACTCACATTCCTATTCCTCTGAACCCCTGTTCAAGCGGCTGTCCCACGCTGCCCCAAAGCGCCTAATCAGCCAGCCAAAATTCCGTGCATAAGCCCACGAAAAGGCTGTTGCCGACGACATTCCGGCCAAATACGCGGCCTACGCAAGCCTCCGGAATACGAGGTCAGCATTATTAGGATCACCCTCTCCACGAACGACCACTCCTTTCATTTGGCGAATGGCCATCTAGATACCGGCGTCTGGCGGCAATGTATCGAGGTTTGTCTGGCCCGGTGTCACAACTTCTGAACCCATGTCTGCTGTAGACGCAGGCTATAATGAGCCAAATGGATCAGGGTCTGCAGGGAAAGTTCACCACACGGTGACAGCATGTGTGCGGTGTCGACAGGTACTGCTGTGTTCTGATATCATATACCGCACTGCTGACGAGTATGCCAGAGAAAGACAAGATGCGATCCAACGCTTCCCCGATGCGAGCCATGCGAACGGAGTAACGCACATTGCGAGTACTTCGACTCCTCGCGAAACAAGGTCATTCCGCGTACCTACATTACATCCCTGCAAGATACCGTTCGCCGGCTGCAGCAAGAGCTAAATGGCGCTGCAACTGACGATCAGCAAGAACCAGATCACGAAGCTATGGCAAGAGAAGCTGGACTGGTACAATTCAGCGAAAACGAAGAGGGCCGCTTTTTAGGACCCTCGAGCGGCATTGCCATCACACGCTTTGTCATGGACTTTGCACGGCGCAACGCCACTAGACGAACCATCAAAGATGTTGTCTCCCAGCAGTCGGCTCGGGAAATCAAAGACAAGTTTGAGATGGAGAGCAGCAAGCCTACTTCAAAGGTCTATCCGCTTATCAGCTCGGTTGCCGCGCCCGACCTCCCGAACCGCGATCTGATGGAGCGACTGGTTGATATTTACATGGTCAAGGCACAGTATATGTTGCCATTGCTTCATGAGCCGTCTTTCAAGGAAGATCTGCAGAAGGTCTACAATGGATCAAACGACTCGACTCTCAATTTCCAGGTCCGTATGGTTGTTGCCATCTCAATGCAGAAGCTCGACACGCAATATGCGGGTTTAGCTGATAGCTACTACCTGGCAGCTCTGCCATTTCTGACAGGGGCCATACAGAAGAAGGATCTTTCGACGCTTCAATGCTACGCGCTGATAGCCCAGTACTCGCTCCTGACGCCAACCCGCACAGCGGCTTACTGGGTTGTTGGTCTTGCTGTCAAATTGTGTCAAGAGCTCGGCATTTGTGAAGAAGCGACCATTGATTCACCCAACGCTGGATCTCGTCCCACATTTCTGGACGTCGACATGCGGAGGAGGTTATTCTGGATCATTACTTCTATGGAATACGGCCTGTCTCACAGCCTTGGACGTCCAAGCGCTTTCGGCGTGACGGTTGATAACCTCAACGTGAACTTCTTTCAGCTTTGCGATGATCGCTACATTACTGACGACGGCCTACTACCGGGTCATCATCCAATTATGAAGAAGTGCATTGCTATCCATTTCCTCAAAATGCGACTACTGCAGGCCGAAGTTCGCAGAATGCTCTACCTAAGGAAGCGAGATACGCCAATCAATGATCAAGACCCTTGGTTTGGAGATATTTTGCGTCGCATTGACGAATGGGTTTCGAACTGCCCACACAACGACGAGGGGAGCGGGTTAAGTCCAGCTTGGTTCACCGGCAGGAAAAATACCATGATCGTCATGATTTTTCGCCCTTCGCCCCAAATTCCCAATCCTACACTTGAAGCCGCTTTACGCTGCTACGATGCGGCAGTGTACAATATCCACCTACAGAAAAAGCAAGTTGAGGCTCGCTTGATTGACATTACGTGGATATTTACTCAAGCCATCAACATGGCGCTCAACACGGTATTGTGGTCGATCTCATATGCAGAGGTGCGACGTCTACACCCTATAGACGAGGTCCGTGGCCAAATACAAGCTGCCTACGACGCTATTGGAATGTGTGCTGATCGGTGGCCTGGCGTTCGATCGGCGCTTCAGCTTTACGAGAACCTCATCCAGAGCTGTCTCAAAGCATACGATAACGACCGGGTCGCAGAATCACCATACTCGACATCGTCTGTTCCCGACCTAAGCTCTGGAACCTCGCAAGTCGCCCACAGCCCTTCCAGTGCAACAACTGCCTCTCTATACGGACCTCAATCGCCACAGTCTGCCAATGTTGTTCCAATGAATTCACACCAGGTTTTCAAGACCGAGGCCAATGGGTGTATTGATCCTGGAGCTGCCAGGCTTTCGCCGAACAGCACCACGAGCACTGTTCAGACTCAACCACAAGCACAAACTGGCACAATGTACTACACATCACCTCCTAATGTGATGGTTCCGCCATCGGACATCCACTACAGTCTGCCGTCTTTCGATCCTTATAGTACAGTTGTGCCCACGAACGGCAGTCTAGCTCAATGGACCTCCACTCTACCAGCCACGACCATGAGCACTGGCTATGCAAGGTCACCAAACTTTGACTATGGGTCTCCCCCGTGGCTACCGGCATTTGGCGATGAATACTCAAGATACCTACATCAGGCCTACGGACCAGCAGCCAACGGCATGGGATCGCTGAGCGAGCAACAGCAGATGGAATTGATGCAGTCGCTTGAGCATTCACAGCTCCCAGATGTATCCAATCTGGCCAGCGATGCAACGACATACTATACTGTGGGACTTCCTTGACAAGAGGACCAGGTCTTGTGATTAATTACTCGACTCTGGAAGTGGCTCGAAGCCGTACCATTGGCCCTGTGGAACGCTGTCAGCTGGTTGATCTGGAGCATCAGTCCTATGCAGAGCACTCTCCGACCCAAACCCTAGTTGGAATGAGAAAATGCCACAAGGCTGGACCGACAAATTCCTAACCGGTCAGATGTCGTTCGCATCCGCCGATGGTTCGCAGATCGATCTTGCCCAGGGACTGCTGCCTGAGCGATGCCTGATCTTGGCAGCACTGGCCAATCAACCCACGATGCCGCAGGTCTCCTCGAGTCTTCTGGGCCAATCAGAAGTGAGTAGTGCCAGGGACGGACCACATTTCCAATTCAATCTCTGCAACTTTCCATGGTTCGCGCGGAAGCCGTGCTTCGTTGTGGCTCAGTCATGGCCTCACGGGCAGTGCTATTGACACTGCTGGCACACATTCGATCAACTTCAGATACGACCGCCTGCCTTTAATCATTTCACCTCATCCCCACACGAGCATACCATATGCTTCTGCCCGGGCACGAGCCCTTATATGATCTATATGATGAACGGCTAAGAGCCTCGAGTGCGGGGTCATGTGCGGCTCATCCTACTCCTTCTCGTCAGCGCCATATGATCAAGGCAACCGCTAGAGGTTCGTTAGCCAAAGTAGCTTCGGATGCCTAGTGTCTGCCTTGTACCACGTTAGCTCAGCTTCCAGACCATTTCGGTACTCCTGCGCTGCCTCAGCCACATCAGCGGAACTTTCGTGTCAACCTTTGGTGCGATCCATGAGGCCTCTGGCCACGCACCAGCTTCGATCTTCGAATCAACCAGCTGTGTGAACTGTCTTGCCGTACGAGAGCATCACGAAGTACTACATTCGTACTAATGCAAAATCGAGAGCACGTGAGTGGCAGCTTCCTATACTCCGGAGAAAACGATTTACGCTGCCTCCGAAGCCTCACTTCGAAGGGTATCCACTACCCCGTGGGCTGTGCAGATACCTCCGTTGACAATCCGATGCACTTCCGAATCCTGGTCCCCTGCTGTTTTAGAAGAGTCTGATCCAGGTGTTGAATATTATGAAATGCTCATCAACCCCTTCTTGTCAATTCATTCATTTCTGAGGCGTTTACCCTGCCTTGTCCTACCGATCATCAGGCCAGGTCGGCATTGTCTGTGATTACTGTACCTCTACCATCTTTCTCTCAGTGCCTTGGTAACTTGACGGCTCGCGGCGGCTTGGTCCTTCAAGCACTTTCAGATTACACATTGGGCGGACCGAATCCTCAATAACACGATTTCGATTCGCAAATACTACCCGCCACTTTACCTTTGTTTCATCCGGTGCTCGACAAAGCCCAGGAACTTTCTGTCATCGAAGCGGACCACCTTCGACACTTGGAGCATGAATTTTGCTTGGAACCCGTTACCGCACATGAGTCATCCCACCACATATCTCCAAGTTCCACCTTCCCCAGATTATGTTGAATATCTGCTCAGGGGCTCAGATATGAGGTTCAGGGAATCGGTCATCTATCTTCTGAATCGCGATGTTGAAACGACCCACTTGTATCACAAGCTCGTACAACAAAAGGGAGAACATGTCCACGCAGCCCAGAGCGGACATGGTTGCCTTAATTTGGAGCTGACAGCAGATCTTTGGATTGCTCTCAAAAACTTGCCAACACCAGCATCACGCTCCCGGGTAGCTGAAGCTCTTCTACGTTTCCGAGCCTCGTCCGTGGGATCGATACTCGATGATAGCTGCATGTCAGGGCATTCGCAGTCATCCGAGCCGGATATTTCCCGATCGAATTCAGCGAAATCACGGTCAAGTCACCTTGAACGCAATGTCTCCGATGCTTCAGACCGGTCCAGGATTCGAGAACGTTCGCCGCCGCGATCAGGCTCAGACATCGGAGACCCATCTACCGCGCCAACTTACACCTGCCCACTGGTAGTCCTAGGCCATTGCACCCGATCCCCATACAAGAGGTTAGGCAATTGCCGAAACCACATTAGCAGTCAGCACAAATGGTACATTGAGCAGAACCGGAGTTGGGAAACACACATTGTCGTATCAGAGCCTGAGGAACCTCCATCACCAATTCGAAGCATAAGACCGCCATCCCAGAACGATCAGAACGATCAAGACCTCTCCCAGCTCGGGTCGGGTACACGGGAAGAACCAAGAACGCCGGACATGGTCACAGAAGATGAGACGGATAGCCAGATGCACTCAGCAGCCGACGACATGACGCATTCCCCAAATCTTGCTGGTCCGATGGTTCTTGGACCCATGGATAACACGTTCGAATTCCGCGGCCAACGCTTTGACTCCAGCATAGCATCGGAGCTCTCGCCTGGATCCCGAACCGACAACCGAGCTCCTGTTCTTGCTTCCCCGCAAGGCCATCGGCGTCCTCTTGTTTCACCTCGGCAACAATTATCATTCCAAACGAATCACACGCTCAATTCTTTCCAAGGACACGGACCTTACTTTTCTCGAATGTACGGGTACCACAGTGGATAAATGTCTTGGTGTATTTCTGATCAGCAACTCCCGTTTGGGCGCAGGGCAATTCCTTTTGCCATAAAGGAGAGTGCTACCCTATGCTGGGAGGTGCGAATGTTAATTACATGGCTCATACAAACGTGGGACGGTCGTCAGCGGCGCATCAGTGCCATGCCCTGCCGTTGCTGGCGTTTGAGGGTCTGTTCATCGGCTGATTAGGTGTGGAGAATAGATCTATACCCCGGACAGAAAGCCTGAAAATATAGGAGGCTTCGTCTTCACGATTGTACGAATATACGACTTGAGCCTTACGAATATATATACTGTTTCCCTGTTCTCGATTTTAGCCGTCTTCCGACATGAGCCTTAGCAGGCAGTAGAAGTTCAAGACAGGGACCGTACTGATGAGAGCTGGTCGCTCCCTTGTCGTCTGCTTGAAGTTTGTTCCTGTAGGATTCGGTGTTAGTCACCTGCAGCTGTGTCTTTTCGTGGGGTCCGTTGGCGATCTACTCTTGGCTCTGACGCAACCGTGGCAACTTTTGGCGGCGATATATTTCCACACTTGTATAGCCACGAGGCGCCGTTGTGGAATGACCCGGTTTGCCGGCCTCTCACAAACTGATTGATAGCCCATAGAAGAGCGTTCGCGAGGCACCTGCCCGCTGTACACCTTTGCAAAACCGTGCACATGCACCGAGTTCTTGGATGACTTCTTCCCTTTCTGGTGATACTTACGTCAATGCAGGTTTACGGACCCGCCGTTGCCAGCCATCGGATCCTGAATCCGCACTTATTGCCCTCGAACGTGGGTAAGGGGTGGAGCAAAGGCTCGCTTCAACATGCACGCCCCAATGAGCCTCAACGGTTTTTGCCAATCCATGACACAAGTCGACCTTGGCCACGATGACTGACGCGTTTGCTCGCAAGATATTGCTGACCGCTGCCTACTCTCCTGGTCATATACAGCAGCTCAAATACCCCACTGCCTACGTGCCTCGTTACTCTTATCCGTACGCTCGAAGCGGACGACGAGAAGCACCTGTCCAAAATGGCACGAAAACCTCGAGGCGAAGACGACGACGAGGAGCAAGGGAGCCGTCTCTTCGTCGTTGCGAATCGATTGCCCATCTCTATCAAGCAGAGGGATGATGGCGGCTTCGACTTTGGTGCCTCTGCCGGTGGCCTTGCATCTTCTCTATCTGGTTTGGCGTCGAAGACCAAGTTCGTCTGGTATGGATGGCCCGGTATCGAGGTCCATCGCAACGACAAAGAACACCTTCGCCAAGAACTCGAACGACAGCATAGTGCTGTGCCGGTCTTTCTCTCACAAGAGCTGGCAGAGAAACACTATAACGGTTTCAGTAACAGTATCTTGTGGCCGCTACTCCATCGTATGCCGTAAGTCGGGCCCTGCCTTGCCTTGTAATCGATCGGGCGGACACGTCGCTAATGGTTGCTGCAGCGATAAGGCCGACTCTCATCCAGAATGGTCCGATGCATACAAAGAGGTAAATGAAATCTTTGCAGAGAACCTCATCCCCCAGCTTGAGGATGGGGACAAGGTCTGGATTCACGACTATCATTTACTGTTACTACCATCAGCCATTCGCCGCCGTCTACGCAACAAAAAGGTGAGTCGCCCCCGTTTCACCTAGTGTACGTCTATCATCCATGCTGAGTATCTCTACCTCTTCAGATCAAGATCGGATTCTTCCTCCACACGCCATTCCCAAGCGAAGACTTCTTTTCCATTCTCCCCTTCCGAGAGGCCATTTGCGAAGGTGTCTTCAACTCTGACGTAGTTGGTTTCCACACTCGAGGCTATGTGGAAGATTTCTTGGATTCTGCCGAAAAGGTGCTGCCGGGGGTTCGTCGATCTCCCCACGACCTTCACTACCGAGACCGCACGGTGATTGTGCATCAGTTTCCGATTGGGATCGACCCGTCACGATTCCGCAAGGCTCTCTCTACGCCTGAAGTGCAATCGGAGCTCACTTCTCTCACCAAGACGTACGCTGACAAGACTGTACTGCTCGGCATTGACCGCCTTGATTACACCAAGGGCGTTCCGCAGAAACTACTTGCTTTTGACAATTTCTTGAAGGACAACCCATCCTACGTCGGGAAAGTTGTCATGATCCAAGTCGCTGTACCTACTCGCCCGGGCGTGACCGAATACGTCAAGCTGCAACATCAAGTCGAACAACTCGTGGGACGCGTCAACGGTAATCACAGTACCGCATCTTACACGCCTGTAGTATATCTCCACCGCAGCATCCCCTTCGAGCATCTGTGCGCGCTATACGCGCTTGCTGATATTTGCGTGGTATCCCCTATCCGGGACGGTCTCAATCTCGTCTCGTACGAATACACTATCTGCCAGGCTCACAAAGCAGCTACACAGGCCTGCACTGGCCACCACAAAGAACCTGGAGTTCTGATGCTGTCGCAGTACACTGGTGCGGCCACCACATTGCGAGACTCGGTCATCATCAACCCGTGGGACACACCGCGTTTTTCGGAGGCCATTCACATGGCTCTACACATGCCGCCTCCAGAACGCAAACGGCGGCATGAGTCCAATGTCAAAGTCGTGGAGGAGCAGACGAGCGTGAGATGGGGACAGAAGTTCTTGTATTGCATGGAGACGATGCAAGTGGATGATGAGGTCGAGCAGCCAAACGACCTGCAGGTGCGCAGTCATTCCCAAGATGAACGAGATCGAGGTCAATCGGACAAGGGCGTTGACGGCACAGCTGAAGACGGTGTTGATGGTTCGACCTTGTCCGAAACTGAGAGCCGTCGTCTGGAGTCTGTGGCTAGTGCAGGCGCCAAGGACAATCCTGACGCCTCAGGCCCGCAGCTCACGAGTCTCAGCTTCAAACGCTTGTCGCAGGATTCTGCAGCGAGGTCGAAGGACCGCCCCTCTTTTGATGGAAACCTGGATGCATAGGAGCATCATTGGCATCATTCATATCGATATGGTCCGGCCTGGCCTGTACCGGAACTTTCTGTCATACCGTGGATGGAGTCCTGCTGCGCAAAGCCTACGAGTTCTCTGCGTCCAGATGAGACGTTCATTTACTGCCTGACATCCGAGCTCCAGCACCGAGGCCGGGCCGCAGGCTTCATCACCCCCCGGAGAAAGCGGAGTTTAGTCTGGGTGCCGGCTACCGCCTAAGTTCAACCTCGGCCTGAAAGCTCGGCGTTGAAGGGTGCGGGGGTTCACCACCGCTCTCAGTTTGTACCGTTTAGATAGATTAGTATTCGAATGCTGTCCTTCTTCACTTCGCCACTCTGCTCATCTCCCTTAGAATATCATCTTCTTACTTCGACGTATATCTCTATCAGGAGTGAAATCGGAAACAACAATGTCGAGAGGAAACACGCCCGCGTACGTCCTCGGGGTCGGCTTGACCCAGTTCCTCAAGCCACGCCGGACGCGCGAGTATCCGGAACTCGGCTATGAAGCTGGTGTCAAGGCCATGTTGGATGCGAAGATTAGCTTCGACGATGTTGAGACGGGCGTGGCTTGTACGTTTCTCCTGCGACTGGCTCTTTGATGGCGCGCTTGTGCTGGACGGGTTGGATGATGGCTGACTCCCTACAGGCTACTGCTATGGTGACACCACCAGCGGACAACGGGTCTTCTATCAGTTCGGCATGAATGGCATCCCTATCTACAATACCAACAATGCCTGTGCCACTGGCTCAACCGGCCTACACCTCGCCCGGACCTTTGTCCGCAACGGTGCTGCCGACTGTGTCCTCGTCATTGGCTTCGAGCAGATGCGTCCTGGCAGCATCAAGTCCGTCTGGGACGACCGTCCTTCTCCCATGGGTCTCTCCACCGCCATGATGGAGGACACCAACGGCAAGCACAACACGCCTCGCAACGCCCAGTACTTCGGCAATGCCGGCAAGGAGTACATGGACAAGTACGGCGCCAAAGCTGAGGACTTTGCTGAGATCGCCCGCATTTCGCACGAGCATTCGCAACGCAACCCCTACGCCCAGTTCCGGCAGAAGTACAGCTTGCAGGAGGTTCTGGACTCGCCTATGATCCACCCTCCGCTCACCAAGCTTCAATGCTCGCCCACCTCGGATGGTGCCGGTGCCGCCGTCATCGTTTCGCAGTCCTTCCTCGACGCCCGCCCACACCTCAAGTCCCAGGCTGTCCTCATGGCCGGGCAAGCGCTCATGACCGACTCTCCACAACTCTTTTCCAAGAGCGCCATCGACCTGATCGGCTTCGACATGACACGACGTGCCGCGCGCGCCGCCCTCCAAGAAGCGGGTGTAAGCCCCAAGCAAATTCGTGTGGCCGAGGTGCACGACTGCTTCTCCACCAACGAGCTGTTGTTGCTTGACGGCCTCGAATTCTGCCCGCCAGGCAAAGCTCATGAGATGGTGCGTGCCGGCGACATCACGTACGGAGGCAAGGGTCCCATCATCAACCCCAGCGGCGGGCTGATCAGCAAGGGCCACCCGCTGGGCGCGACGGGGTTGGCGCAGTGCGCGGAACTGGTATGGCAGTTGAGAGGCTGGGCTAACAATGGGCGCCTCGTTAAGGATACGGATGTGGCGTTGCAGCACAATTTAGGCCTGGGCGGCGCCGTGGTGGTCACCGTCTACAAGAGGGCGGATGGTCAGAAGAACGCCGAGGTCAGTGATGCGGAGATCAAGAAGGTCAGCGGTGTGGGCTATAACCCGGCAGTGGAGGCCAGGTTTGTCACGCCGGAGCAGGGTGAGAAGGTTAGGAGTAAGCGGAATGCGAATGAGTATGCGCTGGGAGACACAAGGGAGAAGTTGCAGGCTCGGCTGTGAGTGGGTGGAGGAGTGTTGAGGGGGATAGTTGTACAAGGCTGAAAGTATTCAAAAAGGCTCTACCGGTGGCTGCTGCTGGACCTTCTATTCATCTAGGCTTGTTGCTGGGCTGCCATCGTACAGAAAGGGGTTTCGTGTGATCATCCTCCTTCGCTCCTATGCGTCGGTATTGCTGTTAAAGCTCCCATGCATGTGGGAGAAGGTGAAGGTGACAAGTCACACGCCTGCGTGCTACACCATACATACACCCACACTCACTGTCACGCCCAGGGATCTCCCACCCTATCCGCTACATGCTAGCTTGCGACATCGTGTCTCTCCCTCCCACTGCTAATTGATCGACCCGCGGACTGCCGGGCACATTCTTCATTGGAGCTCGTGGCCGCCACCCTTTCACCATCTCCCCCGCCGCCACCTCCCCCGCATTAGCTTATTCTGCCGTTTCGCTTATCCTAGCCTTGAACAGGCAAGCACCGGCCTTAGATACTTGCTAAATGGTACCTCACATGGAAGGTCTCAATCCACGTCATCGGGCGAGCTGGAGCTTTGTCTAGGCCATAAGAGCTAGTCATGGAAAGCTCATGTCGTTGAAAGCTGTCGGTCGTCGCCGAACTCGACCTCAGGCAGTGAATGCTGGAATCCAGACTTGGCCTCCATTCGCTCTCATCATGCTTGCGCTTCTCACCGTGCTGTGTGCCTGGCTCGTCCAGTATGTCGTGGGCCAGTCGGATGACTGTCAGGCGGTGACTCAGCACCTGAGCGATCCGCCGTATGAGAACTACTTCTACAGCGACTGTAATGTCGATGCTCAGGCGGTGGTGACGAGTCCACTAGCCGACTCGAATCTAACCATCATCGGACCTAGGTTGATCGTTGCCTGGCCTGCTGGTAACAGTGGCATCGCTACATTCTTCCAGCCTCAGAATGGTCCCAACGGTACTCTGGCCATTGCGCTCGTCAACTCCACGTATGGCAGCCCACTCGGGCCCGTTCACGTCGAGGATGAGAACTCGGACTACCCTTATGTTGGCGTACAAGGCGTCATCTCCTTCAACAGCTCGGCCAGCTTGACCGTCCCAATCCTAGGCAGCGTCCGGACCATTCGTGACTTCACCGAGGGGCCCAGCCTGCTGTACCCTGAGATCCAAGGAGCCATTAATGTGACACAGTACAACGATACCGGCGCCATGATCTCACGGCTCTGGCTGGATAACACCACCATTTCCAATTTCACCCTGATGCCATACGAGAGCGAGAACTCCACCATCTCCATCGACAACCGTACCCTCAGTTTCGGCGCGGGTTTCTACGTCTTCTCCGCCTCCTTCAATTATCCGCAACTACAGCAGCTGACCCCGGAAGAGGTGTTGAACAACGATTCGCAAGTGCTTATCACTCAGCAAGCCGAGCAGACCACCTCCCTCTCCTTCCTCTCCTACACCGAGAAGCTCGTGGCCGGAGCATGGCGTTTCCTCACTTACTTTGGTCGAGATAGCATGATCGCGGCCCTCCTCCTCGAGCCGGTATTGTCTACTGGCAACGGCTCTGCCACCGAAGCCGTCATCGGAGCCGTACTCGAGCGCATCAACCGCACCGACGGCAGCGTCTGCCACGAGGAAACCCTGGGAGACTACGCGACCTGGCTCAACCTCCAAGACAACGTCACGTCCACGGACGCCGTCTTTGTCTACCCCATGATCGACACCGACTTTTACCTGCCCATCATCATGTCCCGCTACTTCAGCCGCTTCCCCTCGCGCATCCAACCCCTCCTCTTCCGCGCCGCCGGCACCATCAACATCGCCAACCAAAACCTCACCTACGGCAACCTTACGGCCATCAACGCCCAAAAGATCTACAACATCACCTCCGCCTTCGCAGACGACCCCACCATCGACAACCTCATCCACCTCAAACCCGACGAACTCGTCGGCCAATGGCGCGACAGCACCTACGGCCTCGGCGGCGGCCGCATCCCCTTCGACGTCAACACCGCCCTTGTGCCTGCAGCCCTGCGCGCCCTCGCCCAACTCGCCCGCGTCGAAGGCGTCTTCCCCGCCGGCAGCTTCAGCGCCGCGGACCTCAACGCCCGCGCCCAAGTCTGGGAGGACTCGACCCTGCAATTCTTCCAGTTCAGCATCCCCGCCGACGAGGCGCGCGACCGTCTCGACACCTTCGTCAGCAGCGTCGACTACTACTCCGGCCCCACGCACGCCGACACCCTGCCCCCCTCGGGCGAGAACCTGACGAGCTACGCCCTCGCCCTTGACTCCAGCTACAACAACTTGAGCAGCATTCCCGTCCTGCACAGCGACACGTCCTTCCGCCTCTTCTTCGTCAACGGCACCAACCAAACGCAACTGACCACCTTCCTCAACGCCACCGCCAGCGACATCAACCGCCCCTTCCCCGCGGGGCTAAGCACGGGTGTCGGCATGGTCGTCGCCAACCCGGCTTTGTCGGGCAGTGACGTCCTCACGGCGAATTTTACGAATAGCGCGTATCATGGCACGGTGGTGTGGTCGTGGACCTTGGCCATGATGGCTGAGGGGTTGAATCGGCAGTTGGCGAGGTGTGATAATGATAGCTCCAGTGAGGAGGGGGGCGGGGAGGCGCTGGAATGGTGCGGCGACCAGCAGGTGTATGGGAATGTGAGGCGGGCGTACAATACGCTGTGGGATGGCATTGAGGCGAATGAAGCGCAGTTGCAGAGTGAGGTGTGGAGTTGGACGTATAGTAATGCTACGGCGGGTGCGGGGAATGGGACGAGCGGTGGTGGCAGCAATGGGACGATGGGCGGATATCAGGTCACGCCGTTGGGAGCGCTGCCGCCGCCGCCGGGCGTGAGTGGTGGCACGGAGAGTAATGTGCGGCAGTTGTGGAGTCTGACGTTTTTGGCGGTGACGAGGAATGAGGAATATCGGTGAGCGGGGGGTGTGTTGGGTCTTGTGGGATGGAGGGAGGATGAAGGATGCAGCGGTCTCAGTACGCTAGGTAGGGCAAAGGCTGTCCATTTCTGTTGATGGTGGGTGTGCATTGAGTGCATTGGATCAGATGCTCGAGCCTCTAAACGTGGATACTGCTGGACCCTATCATGGGGCACACCCGCGTGTACCTATGACCATTTTTGGTCGTTTCAGCTGTGGCCGCAGCTAGAGGTGTTGGTCTGCTTCGATGCTATGCTATGCCCTGCGAATCTATGTTATTCTATCGTTCAGTCATGTCTGATCAATTTCTGTCACAAGTCATATCAGGACATCCTCTCGTAACTCCACATTTCGGTCGCTTGCAGCAGATGGGCTCGTCGCAGCCTTGACTAGCGCATCTTGATGATCTTGCAGAGAATCACTCTTGGGCGGGAAATCCTGCGGCTCGGAAGGAGTGCGGTCCTCGAGAGCTTGCAAGGTCAACTTGCGAGTGTCGAAGTCGAATCTAGCAACCTGAAGCCGATTAGTCTCCCTGTGAGTCGCTGTGTTGCTGTTCTACTCACTTGAGCGAAATGCTTACCATGTATGTGCAGCTGGGTTCGCAGCAGATACTGGACATGCCTTGACTTGAGCTCCTCGATCAGCTTATCAAGTGTGAAGTGCCAAGACCAGAGCCCCCTTTCCACCCTCAGCCTTGACAGGCTGCTGTGCTTTCACCATCAACAAAATTGAGTAGCGGGACCCCCAGAGATATAGTAGATCACCTGTTCGAGTCGGAAAAGACTGACTGGTGCCCTCCTCGGACTCACTATAGAGGCTTGTGGGTGGCAGCCTCTTGTGACACTCGGTAGCCTTGCCGTCAATTTTTTTGACCCGCCCAGGACAGCATCAGATATTTCATTCTTACAGAAAGGTTCTCCGAGAGCGAAATATTGGTAATCCGGAAAGTCCAGCGGACATAAGCTACTCACCGCTTAGGCCCTTTCGTGCGACGCCTCCTGGTAAGCAGAAGATCCAGACCCCGAGATTCATGGAGGGCTTATCCCATGGTATACGACCTAGGGGCCCGGAGAAGCCTGTGCACATCCGTCAACTCACAAACTTGCGTCCGAGATGAGTCCCCTTAGCTTAGAACTAGAGTCAAATTCGATAAGCTCTTACTATTGACCCTCATTAGCAGCTTGAGCAGAGTATAGAGTTAATCAATTAATAGTGAGAGGTCAATGAAGAAGTGGAATTTAGCTCTTAGCTATCAAAACCAGTTTTAGAAGCGCTCTGAGTTTTATACATGGTGATAAGTGGTAGTAGAATGATTACTGGACAACGTGTAGCTATCTCACAAATGAGTCTAGTGTCCAGGATATGTGAAGTGCTATCTATGATGTTCTCTGAGTATTAGTTAATATGATGCAGGGCCTGTTGCTACAAGACCGAATTTGCTAGGTATGCCCAGACTGTGGAAGTATCTTGCGTCTATACAGCTTGTTGTCCGGACAGGTTGTGTTCCGAAAAGGTGTAGAGCCTATCGTTCAAACGAAGCTGTATTTCTAGATCACAGATTCGTCTGTTCGTCTGTTGAGTTTGCGGTGCTGTCAAACTGCTTTGCGATGCTCGTCCGACGATATACTTGCGGCACTCAGCTCCTGTCTACGACGAATCTTGCAGCCAGAATGTGCATGAAATGAGGCAGGGTGTCTGAGTCTTGCCTGCTTGCTCATATGAATCTAGGTACAGCGCTTGTGTGGGTGGTTGAGAGCAACAGGCCCGTCTTCGTAGGATTATGAAACAGCCACCATCGCCCACACCGTTGGATAAGCTCAGATCTATCGTGAGGGTCTGCGAACTGCTGATACGCCTGTAGGTTGGTGGAGGGCTGGCTGCATGATTGATCGGGATTCTTGCGGCTGCTTGGGGAAATCTCCAAATGTTAGCAGAGCGTTATTGGGCAAAATCGTGGGAGCTGTAGGGCGCCTTCGGGGGAGGATTAATTCAATTTCTGGACAGCAACGAATGTCTGGACAAACCTCAAACGTGAAACTGGTTGAGAGCTGACACGTGTTTTCGTTCTGGAGAAGGCACTATGCGGCAGAGACGAGCAGCCTAAAATGCCCAATAAGATGTACCGCCAAGCTTCTAAGCACCGCATATCTCGCACTGCTGGTTTTGAGTGGATATATATTTGTAATCTGGAATTTTACTCCAACAACCAAGCACAATTTGGGACCAGACACTGTAAGACTCGCAGCGTAGACCTCTTGAACCATCCATCCTAACATGATTTCCAGATGGCCGAGTGGTTAAGGCGTTAGTCCACCCTGTCCCTGGCAGTCTGCCTCTTCTAACCCTCATCAGGTGTGACTAGAACTTGCCTTCTAGGCTATCACATGGGGTAAGCAGCTCTCTTTGAAGCCGGTTGAAGCAGCAATTAACACCTTCGCAGTTCGCCCGCACAGGTTCAAGTCCTGTTGGTGTCGAGATATCTCGGGTTAAACTCCTGAACCTCCATGATTCTTTTTGGTTTTTTTCAAGTTGATTATGATGAAGTGGGTCTTGTGTAAGAAATGTGCGTCATGCCAAGGACCAACATGGTTCACGATGACCTCAGGTTCAACGCAAATATGGCCGAGGTCAAGAGTCGTGGTTACGATTGCCCAGGAAGCATTGTAAGGTGAGTGTTGCGGGAAGCTTGTCACCATCCACCGCTCTACCTGCTGACGGCTTGCTACTCGGTACGCTTGCTAACACAACCAGCGTCCCCTAGGTGTGGCTAACATGGTGAGGTCAGGTAGCCTCGGCGCCTGATGTCTTTCAGACACGAACTGTGAACAGTTCGACCAAGGCAATCGCATGTTGAGCTCAAAAAGATGTTTCCAAACGATCACCAGCTCGAGAGGCACAATCTGACTCTTGCAGGATGTTATTACGAAGGAGGTTGATGCAGTATCGTTTTGCGGGTGGTTACGCTGAGTTATCATTTCCACCCAAGCATACCAAGGGAGCCCAACAACCTTAGGCCTCAGCCACAGCAAGCTCCAAGCAGTTCACAGTTGTGTCAGTGGCCTCTGAGACGACTGTAGTGAGGTGAAGCCGGAGCTTTCTTTCATAAAGACCCTTGACTGACCACGTGAAATCCGAAGCCCATCGTTGCGCTAAGTTCGAGCTCCCTGCGCATTCGCCATATCGTCGGGCTTACAGGTGCGACTACTGCAGCACGATGAGGTCGAATTGCACATGGCTCCGAGGCGCGAGGCCACCCCAGAGCTGCCTCAGCCCGACATCCCTCATCTTGTCAGCAGTGTTCAGATGCTGCTGAACAATTCCAGGTCAACCATGTTACCATGGTAAGTTCATGGCTGAGCCCCAAGACGCTTCTCTACGACGACAGCGCCGACGAGATGAAGGCCACATTGCAGCAGAGAGCGCGCGCA
This sequence comes from Cyphellophora europaea CBS 101466, assembly GCF_000365145.1. NCBI lineage: Eukaryota > Fungi > Ascomycota > Eurotiomycetes > Chaetothyriales > Cyphellophoraceae > Cyphellophora > Cyphellophora europaea. The sequence goes on from NW_008481815.1 coordinate 934,763, forward strand.
TCAACTCAGCATCCGACGTACGAGCTCTAGAAGCGACGTACGAGCTCTAGAAGCGACGTACGAGCTCTAGAAGCGTGCATCTTCCGGTTTTTGTACACACATTTGGAGCCAGCTTTCGACCATTGGAGAAGCAGGAAGGCTACAAGGCTAGAAATCAATTGGGATTTTGCTTGAGACGTTGTCTATTGGGCTCAGAAGGTCAAATTCATGCTCGCCGCTTTCCACGCTTCGCCCGCGCGAGCTGAGCCTCGTGGTCATCCTCTTCTTCATCGTCAGACACAGCTCGTCGCTTCCCACGCCTCCCTTCTGCCAACAAAGTGCCCTGATCAGCCGCGCCCTCGTCATTCTCATCATCATCCTCGTCCACAAACTCTGCCTGGTCGCCTAGGAGCGGGACTGTATCTGGCGCAGCGTCGAGTTTGATCACCGCGCCGTGCGATCGAGCGGCCCCAATGTGTAGCATAGTCTTCCTCTTCCGCTGTCCCACCGAGCTCTGAGCCTTTTTGACCTCGACTGAGCTTCGTAAGACACGCACAACGACAGTAAGATTTGCGACAACCTTGGTAGTCTCGTTGTTCAACCCACGCCCCTCGCCTGTGGCAGCAGCCGTCGTCGCGACCATGTTGCGGAGGTGGGGGTGATTCTTGTATCGAGGATTCTGCAGGAAAGCGGTCAGGTGTGCCCAGACGGGGTCGGAATCGGGAAAGTGGTCTCGTGAACCGCAATCGATCACGCCTTCCTGGGGGATGTAATGCTCAAGGAACTCATTGACGAGCCACGCAGCGTCACCTGGCTGGAATGGCAGGCTCTTGTTTAGCTCCGCGACACGCTTTTCGATGCTCAAACCATGTTTGGTTTCGAACGGCAGCTGTCGTGTATTGAAAGCTTCAGGTGGCAAGCAGGAGACGGACAAGGTCTCCATCGGCTGTATGTCGGCGTAAAGAACATCGTCAGCGCTGAGACCAGTAACTGCTGACCAGAGCTCCAAGAATTCATCAGCCATCGGGTTATCCGCTAGAGCTGCAATGAGATGCTGTAAGGGCAGGGTCACAGCCCGATCGCCAGAAACACCCAACGAGCGTCCCGCTCCATCTCTAATGTCAAGGCCTTGAGGGACAAAGAAAAGGTGTCGCGGCTCCCCCACAGTCAACGGTGAACATCCCGCTGGAAGTGGCAGGTCCTGTATCTCGTAATCCAGGTCCTCGATTGCCCAGCGAATGTTGAGTGAGGCTTTGTGTTGGACGTTACGGCCAGGCCGAATGATGACCTCTTGGCCATTCTGTTCGAAGACAGAAACATCTTTGCCCTCTTTTTGACGCTGCAAGCGGAAGCGATAAGCCAGAGAAGGGTCTTTCTCTGCCAGAAGCACTTGCATCTTGTCTGGAAGGCTGAGAACGTTTTGCTCGAAAGTGGTTGTAGAGCGCCGACCCTGGTTCACAAAGGTGTCCAAAATCCACTGCTGCATGTCGGCAGAGGCGATCTGGCACAACAATTTGTTCCGGCGCCAATCGGCGTTATCAACGAGAACTGGTTCATTTGTCGCTGGGTCGTGCTTCGAGAGGAAAACAGCTAGCAGGTCGGGGATGGTTGAAAGCTGTGCGTCGAGTGAGTTGGCTTCGAAGAAAAAAAGCTGGCCACGCGCCGTGTTCAGGAAGCGCTGCTTGGTGGTCTCCAAGTCATCAACCATCAGATGATCCAACCCGATGGCCGCAATCGAGTCTACTTGCACCTTGCGCTCCTTGGGATTTGGCTGGCCATACGCGCATCCACAGTCGGTCACGATGTAGAGTTGCTGTAATGCTCGCCTCCAACGGACGCGGGCGGTCTGTATCACGAGCACCTCACCATGATCAAGTACACGTCTCACAGATTCATCCTCCGCCTCGGGCTCACCTGTGGCGAGCTCGGCAGTTCGCTTGATGACATCGGCGGGTGCGACTTTGACCGAACTCTTCTGCACGCGCGCAATCGCTTCTTGCGTTTTCTTGTCACCCGTCTTTCGAAATTTGCCAAGTTGACCTTTGTTAAGCTTGTAGACATCTTGGTGGTGCTGTAGATATTGCTCCTTGAGCGACTTGAACTCCTTGCCAAACTCGGTCTCCGGGCCTGTCTTGGCTCTGACATGATTGATAACATCTTGACACAGGGCTTTCTTCGTCGTGGAGTTTGGAATCAGCCCAACAGCTCCGTCCATAGCAACCCAGGCTATGCTCAGAGCTTTGGTCAGGAGCCGCATGATCACATCCTCTGTCGAGGTGCTGTAGCGCAGCACGCCAGGGTGCATGCAGGGAACAATGACACAGCAGTTTTCATCGGCAGCAACGTCCATCTTCTCATCATACTTGCCCATCACAGGTATTCCTGCAGCCTGAGTTATGTTGGGCACCGAGTACCCCGTTCCGTGCTGAAAGTTGGTACAGGCGGCACTAGAGACCAGGTTCGAGAATGTGAGAACGATGAGCGGTCGGGAGATCTGAAGATACTGTCGCAGCATCTGCAGCGCTTCTTTCAAGTCCTCCATGGTCTTTTTCGTCCACGGAAAGAGATTAACAAAAGGAAGCGCACACATGTCAACCATGGACTTGACATAGTTGAAGTCGGTGCCATGGCCGAGCTCACATCGGACAAAATTGTTGAGCACCTCAATCGTGACATCCGCCGCTGCGAAGCCGCCGTTCCACCAAGGCTGCAAACTTTCGCGCATGTTGAGCGGAAAATCGGACCCGACGGTCAGCATCAGAGTGTAATTTTGGTCCTTGACGAACCGGGCGCTCGCAGAATCGACAATGGCTTTGCGGACGTCTTCATTGATCGGATAACGGCCGGCACCAGTGGAGTTGGGATGCTGATTTGCGTATTGCTGAATCACTTCTGAATAGTGCTGAATCAATTTTTCATCAGCGTGCGGTCGCTGAAGATCTTGTGATCGCCCGAGGCCACGCTAAGCTTCGGGAACAGCGAGGTGCGAAGGGAGATGAATTGGTCATTATCCAGGTCCTGGAATCTGACATGAGGGCCAATACCACCGTAAGAAGTGTTGAGAAGGGTGGGTAGGCCGAAGAGTGCAATGAGGCTTTGCTCTCGAACATCAGCAATCTCATCGCTCTTCGCGGGAACCACAATTTCGGCCTCAACAAACTCGTAGACTTCGCAGCTGTCGACGACCTCGGGATAGAGTTCTAAAGCCTTCTGAAGAAACATGGAGACGAATGTTTGCCGTGGTGTGTACAGATCTTGCTCATGCCTCTTGTGTCCGCTGTACGTAGAGGATGTTCCGCAGTACTTGACATAGACCTTATCTCCATCTTTTAGATGAGCAGTCTCCTCAAAAAGCATGTAGCCTTTGGTCTGAGTACCCATTCTCTCGTCGATCAAGGCTTGTATGACATCCAGAAGTTCGCCAACCCCAAACGTGAAAACTCGGACGTAGAAGATAGTCGTATCCGCAGGTAGATCATAGTTTGCCGCTGACTTTCGTAGCTTGAACATAGTGCAAAGTTGCTCCGAGCTGACAGTCAAAGGTCGAAGAAGAAGCTGATTCCAGTCTTTAGCTGAGGCATTCAACTTTGGCAGCGCCCCTAGTTTTGAGTATGTTAGTAAAACGGCAATAAAATCTCTGTTTAGCAATATGTATCTAACTCACAAGCGAAGACAATGTCCGGGAGGTGTGAAGTGTCAACTTGGATACTCTTTAGACGTTGGCGTATGTGATACAACACCTGTTGCCGCAAGGACAGGAGCTGCTGAGGCGGCGGAGGAAAGCGAAGTTGAAGGCGCTGAATACTCTTAGTGCGTGGGTTTGCTGTTATTCTTCTAGGAACAGCGACGACGTTCTGATTGCGGGGCGGATTCGGCTGACTTCCGATGCCACCAACAGCTTGTTCGATGGTAGAAGCGTCGATGAGGTTGTAATCGAGGTCCCGGAATGCTGGCTGAGGCCGCGCCGAATCTTTCTTGGGCGGCGCCATGGTTCAGCAGTGTGTGGGACAAAAACAGACGTGATGAGGCAGCCAAAGACGACGATGTCTTGCAGCTGAGTGGAGGTGGACAAGAAGAAGGATGCAGTGTAGACGGAGCAGTTTCAAGGAGATGTGGCCAGGCTAAACGGAGCTCATGACTCACAGAAAAATCCGTTTGTCGAATTCACTGACGCCCCTCTGAGCATGACGAACCGCTCATTGACTTCCCATTGCTTCCTCAGAGCCCCCGATGAGCTTCCCTACCGGCGGAAGCCGTCAAAGCACAAATCCACTGCTTGATCTCAATCCTTATTCTGTCCCGCAGAAATCGCTGCGTGCACTGCCCTATTGTTATCGGAGTGTCGTATAAGGGCGACATGATCGTTTATGGTGTTGAGACATGCATTGATAGGCGCATGGAAGTGCTCAACATTTCTTTTAATCCAAGCCGTCTCGGAACAGGCTCACTTTCCCTCATCGGTATCGACTGTGGTCGGCGTAGTCGAAGCTTCATTGTCCTTGCTGCCTCATCTTCGACATCTATGAGAAAGACCACGTTCCAAGCGCAGTTTTGATATCACCCATCCGGGTGTGTGATTGTACCTTATTTGGCGATTCGCCCGCACTGGAATGTCGAGCCAGCTGCCCAGTCAACTCCATGCTGATGCGATACATTCCCTGACGTTCATACCAGCGCGAGCGTGTAATAGCAGCGTGATCACCACCACCGCCATCGCATAACAGCCATATTCATGTCAGATACGGAAGTCGTGTGTCGGAAGTGCTACGGGTATTAGCGCGCTTATGTTAGCAACCAGATAAATTTCCGGGAAATGACTAATCTGCCACTCTTGGGCATTTGCCAGCTGGCATTTTGCTTACCCTTTCGGCTTTAGAGCTGATGGGCATTTTGTCTGCTAGGTACCGTAAGTATCATGTCAGGCCTGGTACTCCGGGGTGCCAACGACGATGACTCCATCTTGCTGCCAGTCGCAGTACTTAGCATGAGCTGGGAGCACTGTCCTCACTCCGTAATGCTTGAGACTTGACCAGAGCTTGATACGGATCAGCGGCTCTTGAGCAGCAGGGCCCGTACTCCAAAAATGCCCATGGACAGAATCCATTGCATGTCTTACGAACGCTTACCTCTGCAGTCACAACCGCAGCCTACCCACACCACAGGCTCCGATCTCAAGCCGCGCCCGCCATCAAATTCTTCCCTTTAACACTCTTCCACTCGAACAACACACTACTACACGCCGCCAGCCCGCCACACGCAACCGCCAGAATATAACTACTCGTGACCGCCTTATTATACGCAAACAGCACACCATCCAACAACTCGGGCGGCACCACGCTCCTCACATTCGTCGCGCCCGCCGCCAGCAAGATCTGCGGATCCAGCCCCGGCGCATACCTCGGCACCTCTTTGACGAGGGTGTTGGCGAAGATATTCTGCGCGATGCTGATGGAGATGGCGCCGCCGAGCGAGTTGAAAAAAATGGCGACGGCGTTCCCCGTCGGCATGTCCTTCTTGGCCAGCACGACCTGCACGGCGATGAAGGGGATCTGCACGCAGGTGCCGGAGCCACCGCCGGTCAAAATCTGGTAGCCGATCCACTCGCCGGCGGAGGAGTGGACTTTGAGCGTGTACAGGAGGCCGGAGCCGACGGTGAAGAGGGCGCTGCCGAACCAGGTGAAGGGGACGTACCAGCCGACAAAGGTGATGGTGGCGCCGATGACGATGCTGAAGAGCGTGTTGCTGACGAGGTAGGGGATGGTGCGGATGCCGGAGCCTTCGGCCGTGGTGCCCTTGACGGCTTGGAAGTAGAAGGGCAGGTAGTAGATGTGTGTATACAGCCCCATGGCGAGAAAGGCCGAGAAGAAAGCGCAGGTGAAGACGGTGCGTTGGTGGAGCATGATGCGTGGAGGGAGCGTGGCTTGCTCGCCTTTCCAGAGTTGGATGCAGGTGAAGGTGACGATGAGCAGACCGAAGCCGAGGAGACAGCCCCAGACTTTGGAGTCTCGCCAGGGATAGGTGATGCCGCCCCATTGCAGGGCGAGGAGGAGGCAGACGATGGCGGAGATGAGGAATAAGGCGCCGAGGAGGTCGATGTTTTGAATCTTTTGCTTGAGGGTGAGGTTGCTGTGGTCGCGATCGGGGTTCTTGAAGAAGAAGAACACCGTCAGGATTGCGATGGCGCCGATGGGCAGATTGATGTAGAAGCACCAGCGCCAGGATACGCCTGGAGACTTGTTAGTGAGGCTGGGATTCACGGCAGAGAACTTACGATCTGTGAATGCGCCACCTAGAATAGGTCCTACCACCGAAGCGATGCCAAACATTGACGAGACGAATCCAATGAAAATCGGTCTTCTCCGCAGAGGTACTGAATACCCGATGATGGTCATACCACCAGAGAAAAGACCGGCGGCGCCAACTCCCGCAACGGCGCGGCCGACGATGAGCATGGTAGAATTGGTTGCGGCACCGCACAGAACGGATCCGACCTCGAATATGGTGAGGGCAATGATGAAAGTGGTTTTGACATTGAAGTAGGTGTACACCTTGCCGAAGGAAGGCTGCAAAGACGTGGTTGTCAAGAGGTAGCTTGATCCATACCAGCCGACGTCGTCGAGGGAGTTGAAGACGGTAGTGATGCGTGGAATAGCTGTGGCGATGATGGTGTTGTCCAGGGCAATAACAAAGGTCGTCAAAGAAAGTCCGAGGGTGAGGAAGAACAGGGGAGGACCCTTCAAGTATTTCGACTCGTCTTCGACACCAGAGCTGGAGGCGACCGAGTCTGTTCGCACCGCTTCATGTTCTTTCGAATTCTGGGCATCTGGTGCTGCATTGCTAGACTCGACTGTGTCTACTGCATCTGGCTTCTCCGGCGCAGTGGCGATAGTCTCTGGGGAATTCTCGCCTTCGGTAGAAGGAGAGCTGTTGGCAGACTTTTGGGTCTGCTTGGCCCAAGGCAACCTCATGCTGAAACGGGAGTTCTATATACACTGTAAACATGAAACACACCAAGCAATCAAGAAAACGACAATTGATATATGGGAAATTCATCGGGAAAAGCTAATGGCTAGTGATTCGGAAGGAGGCGATTCCGAACCAAAGCCATCATAAGCCTGCAACCTTTTCTGGACTTGCAAACTTGGATGGCGATTGGAAGCGAGAAGCACACCGCACGAGGATAGTGCTGTCGAGCTTCCTCGGTTGCAGGAATCGTGTCACGCCAGTGACAAGTTCAAGGGAGGGGATTGCACCATGATTGGTGTTTCCCCACACGCTTCAACCTTGTAGTCAAAGACTGCATGGTATTCGTTCACCATACCCTTCGTGGTTGAAATCGCCGTTCGATGCGAGCTGACAATCCGCAGGGGGTTGTTAATATTACCCATATTTCCAAAATGGACAGGCGTTGATTTTGGTGCATGGTCACCGGCAAATGCTAGGGTCTTCGGGCCGAGTAAGCGTCGACTTGCATCACGAGATGGGTCTCCGATGTCTTCGATGGAACGATTTCACTGGAGCCTCGTCTGGTTGGATGCACATCTTCGTTGCTCAGGAGCCAGTAGTGTCTTTCGCATCGGGCCAAACGGTAGAAGTAGTAGATGTTTTCAGACGCCTCAATTTTGGTTGGACGCTGGATTCAACATTTTTATTATCTATGATACAAGGCATGTATTCGTTAGCGTTACACGACTCTCTTGACCTGGTGATATGTTAGTTGTATACTTGTAGCAGGGATGGAGAACGGACCTCGAAGAATCGTTTTAACCACCAGACCTGGAAAACACCCTCACCGATGAGGACACCAAGCTGGAAGAGAGACCACCACTTGACACGAGCATTTGTGCTCTCTGCCGTATTACGGTGAGTGCGCTCTCTGACAACGATATAGGCCTGCTCGTCCTTGACCTGCGCCAGCGCCTCGGACATCTTCTTGACTGTTGCGCGTCAGCGCTGTCGGACCGTTTAGAAAATAGTGCCATACCTTCTGCTTCTAGTGGATCGGCAGGAGTATCGGATTCGGGTACGTAAACAATGCCGTGGACATTGAAGGAAACTTCCTTGGAATTGGCGGACCATTTCTCGTTGCTAAAGCAGTAGAGGTATTTGCCATCCCTTTTCGCGTCGAAGGACCAGTCGCCGGAGGAAACGGATGACAGCTGGACCTCTGGTTTTCCGCTGGGATCATCAATCTGCACGGATTTAGTGGAAGCCTTTACGAGCGAGGGGGTGTCGGTACGCGGAAGTCGATGTCTAGATTGCCGGCACCGCCATTCTCACGGTCGCCAACTTGAAATGTCACAGTCATCTTGTCGCCTGTATGCAGCTCTTCATGGAAGCACTCTCTCGAATGTGCCCTCAGTTGAATGTTGTGCGCAACTGCGGCCCCTATCCAGCTGGTGACCGCCAGGGCCGGGAGCAGGTTGAATCGCATGGTGGCCGACGATGCGCAACTGAGAAACAGGGTCGAGAAAAGGGACTGGTAGGCGAAGGCCGACTCGAGTGAAGGATCGTGAAGGGTCGTGTGCTTTTCGTATGTCAGGCCAGTTGGCACATGTCCCTCCTGGAACTTTTTGGACATCGCGAAGGGGGCAGGCGCGCTTGGACCAACTGGTATCTTAGCGTCTTGGCAGAAAGATCACTTCTTTTGTGCCCGTAACACAATGTTCTCTTTACAATGTTCTCTTCCGTCTACGTTCATTTCACTACGTATTCCTGCTCAGCACAATATTTGTGGAAGGGTGAGACGCTGTACACCTACTTCATGTGCTCCAGAATGCCGCAATACCTTGCTGCTACACGCTTGATGAACAACGCAAGGCTCAGCGCCTAGCACACTTGCAGTCAACTCAATGGTAGGTTCTGTGAAGGATCATCGACCGCTTCAATATGTCGATGTCCAGCCTACAGTAAGTCATTGCATCAACTTATCTATGAACTCTTCGTTGTGCAGTCATGCCCACGGTACAGGGATACCTTGTATGATCTTATCGATTTGAATTGCCCCGGGAAGACAACAACTTGCAATCAAGAACCGCAGCGAGGTTGTCCTTGCGGTGATGATGCTTTCTATGCAGCGACGCCGATTTGAGCCCATTGCCCGGGTGCGCTCTAGCAACCTATGCCAAGAGCCAGACCCGCCACCACAGAAGCGTGCTCAACCTCCCACTTCTCCTACTCTACGTCCTATTCCCCACCCCATTCTCCATTAATCATCCTCCACAATTCACAAACACCATGTCGTTCAGAGCAGTCTACACCGACAAGACCGGCAAGCAGAAAATAGTTGAGGTTCCTTGGTATGCCGCTTTCTCACCTGGTCCGGTACGCAAGGTCAAGCAAATCGAACCAGTACGTCTAGACTCGCCATCGTCCCACTGGTTACATGTGCTGAATAACAGTAACAGGAGAAACCGTGTACTCACTGCCATGGTAGAGGCAAGGAAATCGTCAAGGACGGGAAGCCTAGCGCCCAGGTTCACTTTGCTCACGACAAGGAAACCTACACCAAGGCCGACAATAAGAAGATTAGGGCGATGAAGAGTGAGAATAAAAGCTGGAAAGAAATTCTTGACGCCATCAACAAGAAGTCGCTCTCCCAGCTCAAGGAACACTACAAGAATGATCTCCAAGGGGATGGAAACGCCGCCGACGTGGCTGCTGGTGCTCAAGTCTACTCTGCACACGCCAAGGAGACTTATACCAAGGGCGATGACAAGGTCATCGTTGAGATGAAGAACGCTGGCAAGACCTGGGGTGACATTCTAAGCGCCATCAAAAAGGAATCGCAATCCCAGCTCAAGGAGCATTACAAGAACAATCTCAAGGACGGAAATGGTGCAGCGGACAATGGAACTGGCGGCTCTACGCATGAGAAAGAAACCTACAGCAAGGCCAACAATAAGACGATCATCCAAATGAAGAACGCTGACAAGCCATGGGACGAAATCCTCAAGGCCATCGACAAAAAGTCCAAGTCTCAGCTCATCGAGCACTACAAGACCACCTTGAAAGAGAGAGCGGAGCAGGCCAAGGGCAATGGAGGAGATGGCAAGAAGGCTGAGGCTCAAGCATATCCGAGCGGCAGCAAAAAAGGTGCTGTTGACCCCAAGGTCGCGGAACTGGCCAAGGAGTCTGGTCATCGACGCTGGCAAGACTTGTGCTCCCGGCATTTCGACGAGACCGGCGAACGCCTCACAACCGCCGAAGCACGCCGCAGATACCCTGACTATGATTAGCATACTCCTATGCTCATTCTCCTGGCTGGGTAGGGTCTCTACCAGATACCTCTCGGCCGTGGCTGTTTCGGATCTTGCACGCTGCAAAAGACCGTCGACGATCTCCAATGGAGCCGAAGGCCTCTTTTGCGGGATCACTCCTCCAATTGGCTGGAGACTGCTCATCCCTGCTCATCTTCAGATACAGCCTGAATAGGTCCACCAACCTGATGTCATTTGCATGTCTTGCTCAGTCTTGACATCAACAAGCTTCACTCTAGAGCTGCTGGTACTTCATGCTTTGCCGCTTCAGTATTGGACTGCGTGACCTTTAGCCAGCAATATCTCCGTTTCCGCGGGCGAATGGGCAACAATGTCGGCACTTTCACAGCTATATATGTAGCTGTTGTCAAGCCCAAACTTGAAAAAACGGTAGGTACATGCGAAGTGACCGTCCGCCCACCATGTTCTCCATCACCCTTTCTCTCGCGACTCTGGTCTCGTATACCGTAGCAGCTTCTCTCCCCCGTGGTGCAGACACAGTCTGGCAGGCGTCCAACTTCAACTCCCTCATCACCTTTGGCGACAGCTACACCGATGAAAACCGCTTGAACTACTTCGCCAGCCACAACGGCTCGGCTCCTCCAGCAGGCACTTTCCTACCAGAGTCCTTCGCGACCGCCAGTGGCGGCAAGACATGGCCCCGCTACGTCGTGCAGTACGCCGGCAGCAACAGCGCCAACGAGTGGGATCCCAAATTGACCCTTTACAACTATGCCGTCTCCGGCGCCGTGTGCTCCAACGAGATCACGCCTCGGTAGGTTTCTCCTACCCCCTTCCCACCACGCTCTCCCCCACCCTTTCTTTACCACTCACAATCCCACCCCCAGCACCTTCCCCGCTATCAAGGCCAACTTCCCCTCCGTCCTCGAATACGAACTCCCCGCCTTCCTCGCCGACCTCCCCTCCACCCGCAACAATACCACCCCCACCACCGCCTACTTCACCCCGCCCCTCGCCCCCACCTCAGCCGCCTACGCCCTCTGGATCGGCACCAACGATCTCGGCATCTGGGCCTTCCTCACCAACAGCCAAGTCCCCGGCACCACCATCCCGGACTACATGAGCTGCGTCTTCAGCGTGCTCGACGGCCTGTACGCGTCCGGCGCCCGCGCTTTCGTGCTCATGAACGCCGCGCCCCTGCATCTGGCCCCACTGTACGCCAACGCCACCCTGCACGGCGCGGGCAGCAACCAGTACTGGCCGCTGAAGAATGCCACGAATGCCACGCAGGTCGCCGAGACGATGCACGAGGCCGTCGCGAATGTGAATGCCCTGTATCGGTATCGCACGCCGTATGAGGCGCTTGTGGCGAAGCGGTACCCGGGGGCGAGTTTCGCCGTCTTTGATGTGGGCGGCTTGTTGGAGGATGTGTATACACACCCAAACGAGTATTTGAATGGGACCGAAGGGGCGGATGTGCAGGGGTTTGAGCATCGGTGCAGCGAGGGGGAGGATGGAATGTGGGATCGCTGTGAATTGGCGTTTGGTGGGGGGAGTCCCGATAGTTTCATGTGGTATGACGAGTTGCATCCGAGCACGCAGACGGATCGCGTGATTGCCAGGGAGTTTTTGGGCGTGTTGGATGGGGGCAGTCGGTGGGCCGAGTATTGGTGAGTATTTGGGATGTGGATACATGGATATGTGTGTGTATACATCGGCTTCTCCGTTTCCGTTCCCATCCAAGTGAGCCGCCCTATTGTCGTGGATATGGATGTAAGGTGCGAATACAGACAGAGCTTGAGGCTCGTCTCCCACAGGCTTGGTGACTATGTCGCAGCCCTTGGGGTGCTGTTGTATAAGCAGCTGCAGCAGCTTTCCTCCCGTAAAGATTCTGGTGAAACGAGAAAGTAGAGAGCGAGCAACCGTACGATTCTGTATATGTATACCACATGGAGTTTTCCCGCTGTATCCAGCGCCTGCTTTATATACCTGTAAGTCGACCATCCAACCACGAAACCACTCTAGTCTGTCCCGGCCTGCCATACACAAACACACAGCCAACGCACAAAAGCTCAACCCAGCAAGGTCTGCATCACCAACCCTCTAAAACGACCCCAACGGCTCCGCCACCTCAAATTTCGCGTCCGTCTTCGCCTTGACCTCCTCGAGATCATGCCCCTCGGCCACCTCCGTCAGCGTCAGCGTGCCCCTCTCGCGATCGACCTGGAACACCGCCATGTCGGTGATGATGGTGGACACGACGCGCGCCCCCGTCAGCGGCAGCGCGCACTGCTGCACGATCTTGGAGCGGCCGTTCTTGTCGACGTGGTCGGTTGTGACGACGATCTTGGTTTGGTTGGGGTTGGAAACGAGATCCATTGCACCTGTTTTCGTAAGCGTTAGCTATCTATGAATCAAAAAGGAAAGAGACCAAAAAAAAACTTACCACCCATCCCCTTAAACACCTTGCCGGGAATCATGTAATTCGCCAGATCCCCCGCGGCCGAGACCTGCAGGGCGCCGAGGATCGACACGTCAACATGCCCGCCGCGGATCATGCCAAAGCTCTCGCTCGAGTCAAAGGTGCTGGCTCCGGGAACGAGCGTGACCGTCTCCTTGCCCGCGTTGATGATGTCCGGATCCACCTCGTCCTCGGTCGGATAGGGCCCCATACCCAGGATGCCGTTCTCGCTCTGGATCCACACTTTCACGTCGTCGGGCAGATAGCTGGGCGCCAGCGTCGGCATGCCCACGCCCAGGTTGACGTACATGCCATCCTTGAGCTCGCGGGCCGCGCGCTTGGCGATGCGGTTGCGCCGCACCAGCGCGTCCGTCATCTTCTCCTCGCCTGCGGCTTCCTTCTCCGAGGGCCGCAGCTTCTTGATCTCGAGCATCTTTTCTCGGGTCGCGGGGACGACACGATCCACGAAGATGCCGGGCAGATGCACATCGTTGGCGTCAATGCTGCCGAGCGGCACGATCTCCTCGGCCTCTACGATCGTCAGCGTGGCGGCTTTGGCCATGATGGGACCAAACGCCTTGGTCGTGTAGCGGAACTGGCAGTTGCCTGCCTCGTCGACCTTCCAGGCGCGCAGAATCGCCACGTCGCCCGGCAGCGCCGTCTCCATGACGTACTGCCGGCCGTTAAAGGTGCGCGTCTCCTTGGCCTTGCCGCCCTCCAGCACCACCGGCTTTCCTGTCGACTCGTCCGTGCCCAGCTTGGCAGGAATCTCGCCGGTTTGGATGAAGGTGCTGACGCCCGTAGGCGTGTAGAAGGCGGGGATGCCAGCGCCGGCGGCGCGAATGCGCTCCGCTAGCGTGCCTTGCGGGCAGAGTTCGATGGCGATGCGACCCGACAGGTACTTCTCCTCGAGCTTCTTGTTGTTACCGAGGTAGGACATGATGCAGCGGGAGATCTGGCCGGAGCGGGTGAGTGGTGAAAGCCCGCCGTCGCCCGAGGAGCCGGCGTTGTTGGACACGGCGGTTAGGTTGTTGAGGCTGTCGGCGCCGCGGTTGACCATGGCGTGGATGATGGTTTCTGTTGGAAGTTGTAAGCTGCAATTTCAGGTCTTGGCGTGATGAGATCGCAGTGTAAGAGCCCAACAGGAAACTCACCTGCTGTTCCACACAGGCCAAAGCCCGCGCTGAGGACCACGGAGCCAGACTTGATATCCGCCACCGCCTCATCAGCGGACTTCCATACCTTGGAGCCGCTGGTTCGACCGTGCGTGGCTGCCACAGCCTCACACTTCGACCTCGACGTGCTGAACGGTCTTATCACCGGTCCCGTTGATCTCAGAAGCTGCTGTTGGGTAAGCCGTCCAAAGTTGCGAGCCCGCGGCGCCGACAGCCGTATGCTTGGCCGACATGGCGTCTTGATGTCGTGGACGGCGAGCAAGAGGCTCCGTCGGCCGGCCATGTTTGAATTGCGTAGACAAAGAGAAGACTGGTGTGGTGTACAGTAAGAAACAGTATGACGATAGGCGATCTAAATTATAGAATATGAACAAAGCACGTCAGAACCCGTTCGAATTGGATTGGGAACTTTTTTGGAGGTCATGGACTTCTTCCGATCATACTGTTTATGGATCTGAGCTTCGGATGGGGGTCTAGGGCCAGACGCCGGCGTGAACCCCAGGGAGATCTGGCCTCGCTGCATCACCGACTGATCGACACGTGAAAGGCGGGAGCTTGGCTTCGGCGATAGAAGTGCCACCGAGAATTGCCGAGACTTTGGGACACGCCCGGCATGGAGCTGCACTGCGCGGATTTCTGTCTCCGGAGGGTTATCTGCGGACCTATATTGCCGGGCTGGATTGTAGCCGCACGGTGTACAAAGCCTTGTCGCGAGATAGCCATGCGTGGAAGAGTTTTAGAACATGGGAGCCCCACGGCAGGGAAGTCTTGCATGTGAAGGCGCCCTAGTTGAAAGAGTTCCATATATCGCCTCCTACACATCCCCGAGGTTTGATCTCTGAGATTTTATACATTTATAGCCGCCAGTAAAGCTGTCAACATGTCAACATCAAAGAGCAGTAAGAAGCAGCCGCCCTTCTGGCTCGGAGGGGCTGCAGGCTCCCTCTCAGCATGTATCACTCATCCTCTCGACCAAACGAAATACCGCATGCAGACCATGGCGACGCGACAGAGCATGTTCAGAACCATGGTTCACTTCGCCCAGAGGGATGGCTTCTTCTCCTTGTGGTCGGGCATATCTGCGTCGATACTCCGGCAGTGCACGTACACGACCGTGCGGTTCGGCGTATATAACTACATGGCCCAGCAGGCTCGTGAGAAGTCCGGCCAGCAGAAGCTGTCCTCAATAACAGAAATCGCGCTGGCTGGCGCAGCTGGCGGCCTGGCAGGCATGATAGGTAATCCGACCGAAGTTGCCCTAGTGCGAATGTGCGCCGATGGCGCAAAGGCTCCGGGGCAGCAATTCGGATATAAGAACTCCTTCGACGCGATACTGCGCATCGGTCGTGAAGAAGGCTTGCAGACGTTCGGCCGTGGCTTGACTCCCAACATCATTCGGAGTGTCATCATGAACGTGGGCCAGATTGCGACGTACTCTGCTGCCAAGCACGAGCTTCTCACCAATCCTCGCTATGGCCTCACCGATGGCTTGCCAACTCATTTCCTGGCGTCCTTCATCGCTGGCACGGTCGCCACGACGGCATGTGCACCTGCAGACGTCCTCAAAAGCCGTGTTCAGAATGCCGTCGCGGTTGACGGTGTGAAGCCGAGTCTTGCAAAGATTATTTCAGACTCGTTTCGGCATGAAGGCCCTGCCTTCGTGATGAGGGGCTGGTTGCCCGCGTGGGTGAGGCTGACTCCCTACACTGTCCTCACATTCGTGTTTATGGAGCAATTGCAGCGATTGATAGGAATGTCGAAAGATCTCCCAACGACTGCCACGGCAGTCAAGGCTAAGATTTGATAATTCGGGTTTAACTTCAAGTTGTGCTTGGCCACTCAAGCCAGTCGAGGAACATTGTCTCGTCGATCTGAAAGAGCTCCTGCGATGCACTGGCGTTGTTGATCGCCTCGATAATCTGATCATCCGTCATGTCAAAAGTGTATGGCTTGGGCGTCTCCTGGGCGCCAGAAGGCACCGCGGGAGCCGGCATCTGCGATAGAGGTTGCTGGGCAAGTTGGGAATTTTGGTTGGCGTTGTGCAAAGCATTTTGGTCGGGAAATGATTGGCGTATTATTCGGCGGATGTGACGACCAAACAGAGCCGAAGTGCCATTTCGGTGCTTGGGCATAGTGCCGATTCTTTCCAGCACCCGAGCAGTCTCTTCGATGAGTGATCGCGCATTTGGGGCAATCATGGAACGATCGTTCGATGTGGTGGTACTGAGGCCCAGGGCGAAACAAGCCGCAAAAGATACCATGATGACCGAGTTGTTTGGCATCGATTTAAGCCTCGACTCGCCTTGCACAACGACGCGCATGACATTTAGCGCTGAAGAGAGACCTGCGGCACGGAAGAACTGCTTGACATCTGAAGAGGCAGTAGGATGGTTGATGACACTGCAATAAGTGGACAGCTTCGTATGCGAGACTAAGATTTCAACGTATGGCGGTAGATGACCATCCCCTTGAGTGATTTGATAGGACCACACGGCGTACCACTGGTCAAAGTAGCGATCGATTTTGTCTTTGAGAAATTTGACGGCGGCTGAGCCACTCATGACGTTCAGCTGACTGTTGTCGCAAGTCTCTCTGACAGAAGCAATAAGGCCCACGAGCTCCCGTCGAAGGACTGCTGTCGATATGATGCTGCCATCCCACCTGTCAGCAATGTCGGATATGTGCCAGGTATCGCAGCTGTCGACAAGTGGGCCGGTAGGGACAGCATAGGGCCGGCCTCGGGCGAGGCAGATACCTCTGTCCAAAACGAATAGAGCTAGCCAGACACGTTCCCGTGTTCGGAGAAGACGCCGGCCCCAAGCCGAGGTGGGATCGACACTGTCGAAACCGTCAAGTTGAAGAGCCCTTGCTGCATCTATGCAGTCAGCCTTGGCCACACGCTCTAGAAAGCCGGTCGGACGGATGGTTGGAGATGGGACCACGATTTTGTTGAGCTGTAGGTCGAGTGCCAGCGTCAGGGCCATGGACAGAAACGCGCATGTCTCGTCATCGGTCCAGTGCTTCCCTGGCGACATCCACGGCACATTTACCATGAAGGCTAGAACGATCTCGATGGAGCGATGACGTTTATTGATGACTCTCTGAGCAAGACGCTCCCGATGTGCAGATAGTCGCCTCGCTAGGGCTGCCGCATTTGGGAGGAAAGTGGCAGATGCGGTGAGTATAGAGGTGAAAAGATATGCCGAGCGCGATCTGACGAAGCGTGCTGTGTGTAAGACCGGGTCCAGGCCCCATCTTGTGTGAGATAGGTTGTCGTAGAAGTACTTGAATAGAAAATCAGCCTCCTCGGTAGTGACCAAGCCCAATTCGATGACATCAATGTCTGGGGTATTGTCGAGCACTGGCATCAAGCTCCCAAAGTACTGTTGCAGCTCGGCGTCATCCGCTTCGGCGGATACTTGTCCACCCAGGGGAGAGGGCGTAATGGCCGTCGACGGCGATTGATTGGGCATGGACGAGGCCATAGCCAGGAGCTGCAGCGGGTTGTCGGCATTGTCTAGTGCAAGTTCGTCGGGTTTCTCTGCGTGGTCTACGCTTTGCGCAGTGGCGATACTCGGTCGATGTGCACCGCTCGCATCAGCGATGTTTGGTAGAGGCGTCGCAGCGGAGTGATGGACATTGGACGGCTCACTTGGCGACGGAAACATGATAGACCCAAATGGCCTTGAGTTGCTAGCGGAGGAGGACTGCCGTCGCTGGGGGCTTGTGACATTCCCGTTGACCTGCGACTGATCAATAAGTTGGCGCAAATCGACATCTTTGTCGCCGTCAAAGGTGACACTGTTGCCCTTGGAGCGCTTGAGGGCTTGTTCGACTTGGTGAATTGCCTTCTCCAGCCCAGTCCGCTTGCTAGGAATCGTCAGCAGAGATCTTGGCCAGAGACAGACTGTATGTACTTCTTGACGCCCTTGTACCTACCAACGTGGTACTCTGGGATAACACAGTCGCTGCCGTTGCTCTGACATCGTTTGCATATGGTAGAGTCTGGATCGCGGATGCATTTGATCTTGCTTTTCCTACACTCAAGACAGGCTGCCTGCTTGGGAGGCGCTGCATCCGCGCCACTTGCTTCGGTTGAGCTCATGTCGGAAGTGCATGGTCAAACCCGATGATCGAAAGCCCCGGAAGCTCACAAGAGCATCAGCTGGCACGATCCGAAAAGCGCGGAGAGTGGAGGGCAAGTGATTCCAGCGCGGCGTCGGACTCGAACGCGGAGCTCGCTCGCTCGCTCGCTTGCCAAGTGCCTAGCTGCATCTGGAATAGCGCGGATGTGAGTCTTGTTGCCTCGAAGATGCTCCGTCTTCTTGAATCTGGGGAGGTTCCTATACTTTCTACACTATCCGATTCATGTCTGAAAGCTCGTCGGTATCTATGTCTAACAAACCTGATCACTGTCGGAAAGATGGTGACCATCATGGCAGTGGCACTTTCTAGGTGATGGTCGCAGCTGCTTCCGAATGCTCGGCGTTCACCACGTCAACCCCTTCTTGCAGCAGGGTCCTGCAAATATCGCTAAAGATACCCAACGGCCATGTTGGCACATCCCAGTATCGAACCTGGAGACCACGAGCATGTGCCCCGCGAACCTGGGCTCGTATCAGAGCGAGCTGCGACTGCGTTGGACCTGAGTCCGAAATGCGTCCGATAGTGCGCTCAAAACTGGCCGAGGCATAGTATGAGTTTGCAGCACTGTATACTGCTGCATTTACCGGAGTATCGCTTCGACGAAAGGTACCCAGGCCTGCAGGCCGGACACTCAACGACTCGGCATTAGACGTGGCCAGACGTTGGGTTGGCAGGGGTTGAAACACCGCTGGTCCGGTTGGCGACATCAGCTCAAGGGGAGCATCAAAGAATATATCTCGCTGCTCTCTTTGTTCGATGACCTTGGCGAACGGAGCATCTCCGGAGACTACCACCGTCACCTCGCCCTCGACAACATCAAGTCCATCGAATTGTGTGAGGTACCCCCTTCTCCTCAACGGCTCCAATGCTGCATCCACATGATTCCACAGCGCAACTCCATCACTCTTGAAGTCAATAATCATCACAAAAGTCTGTGGATAGTCAGGTTCGACGAGGTCGGCGTTGGGAGTCGGCGGCCTTTTCAGAGCGTGATGTCTCCCGTGTCGCAGTTCCAATGCTTGCACCATGGGCTCGATGTACAGAGACGACAGAGTTCTGTTCACGTCCAAGCTAGCCTCCGTCGGACCCACGAGCACCCTTTGACCATCATCTAGCCATACATCGGCTTCGACCGCACCACAGATGCGGGACAAGTCATCCAATAATGGCCTACTCGCTTGGCTAAGCACATTGTTCCGTGTGCAACAGGCGGTGGAATGTGCTGCCTTCCACGAATTTGGCCCTGTACCGAATGCCTCTATTGGTCCTCGGCCAGGTTTGCTCGCCCATAGACCATCGAAGGTTCCATAACACAGCAGGGTCACGCCCAGAAGACACCAGCCAAATGCAAAGATGGCCCTTGCTGGGGTAAGTCATTGAGCGTACGAACTGCGAAGTAGGCAGAGCACTTACAAGAAGGCAAGCGACCAGTGGTAGACATGCCTGGAGAGCTGTCCGAAAGAGATGCCGAGCATGCACGGACGAATGACCCGCTTGCGCCCGTTCACGTGTTCGAAGTCGATATTATCATTGTCAAGTCGCAGGTTGCCCTCTTTTTCTGAGTTGTACAGAGGTGCAGAATCTCGATAGGCTGATACCGATGTCCGATAGCTTCTGCGAGGCATAGTTATGGTCAAGAAGCCGAAGCCGCCATGCACCGGCCGATCAGCATAAATATCATGCACAGGAGAACTCCAGCTCCAGATTGAGATTTGGTAATTAGGCTGTGCTGATGTATTAAGGAAGCCATATTGCGCGCCAATAACACAAAGACCCCTGGATCCATCTGCTGGTCTCGACCTCATTCAGGAATAGCCTTCACGACTATAAAAACAGGCAACGCTAGCAAAGCTTCTCAGGGCGGGTTCCCACTCGGCTTGGCTCTCATGCGAGGGGCGCTTCGAATGCTTGCATGGCTCCGACCCCGTCACATGGAAGTGTTCTGGATTTCAGAATGACGCCATGACGCAACGGAGCAGCGCTGTTTCACAGTCACGACAAGTTGCTGCGAGCGTGCGCTTGAAAGAGCAGCGTAAGCCCACCCAGCATGATCTGCGTACCAAAGAGATTGACTCGGTCCTCTGACGGCAGCCACTTGGCTCATACGACCATCCCGGACAGCTGGCAGTCAATTCCGACAGAAGCCTGTACAGAAGTAAAGTAACCGTCCCCATTTGATGTTCAAAAGAATGTCGTAAGGTGGGTATTAGTATTTCAGGCGTTAAGGCCCAGCCCGCCACCCGGACCAGCACCGGCGAGTCGGGCGCCCACGACCGCCATGCCCCTTGCGACACAGGCTCTGACCTCTGTTATTGATCAGTTTCGGGCGAGCAACCATGACTCGTGTGCTTCTAACTCAGTACAGAGCGTACACCAGTATGAAAAGCGGGCAGATGTCACGATGACATGCTAGTGGCTTAGCACCTTTCTATCTCGGACACCACCCAGCGAGACAGTCACCTTGGGGATCGACACTGGGTCTCGACAAGCCAAGGAACAGTTTTCGATCCCTTTGAATGCGCGCCACACTTCGCGAAGAGAGGCTGGTCTGCTCCGATGTCAGCGCTCGCGGCTCACGATGGTCGCACTGCTCTGGATTTCGCTGAAACATGATTTGCGCGAACCTTAAAAGCAGCCTGCGAGTAGGAGATCTGCAGCAGGACACGAGAGGATATATTAAGCGTTCCCGCAGCAGCTCCACGATGCTCGTGTGACACTTTCCTTTTCTCGATTCCATCATCCAATGTTGATGGGGCAAAAAAACATCCGGACAGCAAACGACGCGCTCAGGCGCCATGGTGACTCCAAAAATACGCGTTGTGGTAACATACCTAATTGACTGGATGGTCATTGTGTAAGTGGGCCACAGGGATTCTGGACATTACTGACGGCACACAAAGAATAGTCGCTGCTGCTGGAGGTAGCTTGAGCTTTGTGGACGGCTATCGGCGTCCGTTTGCTCTGACCGACGAGGCGATCGCATATCCGTCCAAACCAGACATTGTACCCTTCTCAGTCGTCGCTGCCGTTGCGCTGCTCGTACCCCTTGCCATAATTGCCGCGCTCACCTTCGGCTCACCCACCGACATTTCGCGAAGATCAATCAGGAAGACTCTGCGCGAGCGTTTGTGGATCACCAATGCCGGCTGGTCGGGTCTTTGTCTCAGTGTTGCCGCCGCGCTCTTGGTCACCGAGGGACTGAAGACCATTGTGGGGAAGCCACGTCCTGATATGCTTGCGGTATGCCACGCTGATCTCACCAACATCACCAGGTACGAGGTGGGGGGCGTCGGGTCATCACTCGAATCCGAGGCGCCCATTTTAGTCTCAGCCAGTATCTGTCGCCAGTCCGACCAGAAGAAGCTCAGGGATGCCTTCTCGGCTTTCCCCTCAGGTCACTCGTCCTTCTCCTGGGCCGGCTTGCTGTACCTCTCACTGTGGCTATGCGCAAAATTGTCGGCGCGGCTACCTTATCTCGGGCACTACCAGTTGACGGGACCTGAAGGTGCTCTTCATCATGATGCAGTCTCTCGATCAAGCCGACAAGCGTCTGCGCCGCCACTCTGGTTGGTTGCGGTCGCAATGTTCCCCGTCGGGACTGCTCTGTTCATCAGTGCATCTCGCTATGCTGATTTTCATCACGCCGGAATCGACATCGTCGCAGGTGCTGTGATTGGGATTATTACCGCTTGGTACAGCTTTCGCTTATACCATCTGCCGGTGCGTCGTGGATTTGGTATGCCCTGGGGTTTCCGATCTGACCAGATTGCGTTTACCGGGGCCCTTCCGTGGACTACTGAGGGTTCGGAGCACGTGGCTGATGCTGGAGTCGACGTCGAGGCCGAAGCTCAGGGGACCGACATGCGCACATGGAGCGATGGCGGACAAGCCGAAAGAGCAGCAGGGGAACCAAGTTCGGAACGGCCACCTTAAACGTACGACAGTTTGCAGTGGCATCTGACATAGAACGCCTTTGTCTAGCGATCCGACATCGGTCCTTCACCATTCTCTGAATCTTGCTCAGCCAGTTAAGAGTCCCCCTTTCATAGCCCCACAATCTACCAACGAGGGCACATGGACCGTCAATGTGCAGTGAGACTTCATCTCCAGCTCCCGCAGTGCCGACTGCACTTTTTAAGACCGAAACCACAGCGACTACAGCAACTCTGACCTCGACGTTTACCCTCCTTAAGTCAGCTTCACCCAGAGAATTATGATCGAGGTGAACCGCTTGAGAGCCTGCCGATGCTGAGGCCAGGTCTCTCCGACCTCTCTATCAGCGTTGAAAACGAAGACAGCAATGACAGGGGCAAGGAGAGCGGAGCGGGGTCTGGATTGTCGCGCTCGGCAAGGTGTTCGTTGCCGCAGGCGCCGGGACGTTGTCGGCGGACTGCATTCAGTCAAGGGGAGACTTTGGTGTGAGCGAGAGTGTGCGCGTCGAAAGAGCCTCTTTTTGATCTTGTCTGATCTAGGATAGGAGATGATCAATCATCTCGGCCCGGAGATCGGGGCAGTCTGTCACCTCGCTTCAGCGGGAGCGCGCAGGACCATGTCGTCTCGGGTCAGATATGCCAATTGAATGAAGGACTAATGATCGCGCCGTTCATGGACTGAACCAAGCTGATCATGGTCATCGAATCACAGCAAGCACGGGTCATCAATCAGGTCAACATACGGAGTAAACGGTCTTGTCATACCCGACCGTGCCATCAAAAAAGATCGACCCGAATCACCACTCTTGGCGGCCCGCCGAGCAAACTAGGGTTCCAAAGATAGCAATAACTTGGCACCACCAGTCGCTGCGACGGGACCGAACGGCGACTTGTTATAAGTCACCAAGCCTCCAAGGAGCCTTGCGAGCCAGCAATCTCGCAGCTACGGCAGACATCACACGATCGCTTCCGCTACACTGTGGTCGACTATACCCTGGGAATGGCTGAGACAATAATCAGTTCTTCTACAAAAAGCTCAGGTGTCGCGCTGTACTATGTCCTCTGGATCATTATTCCCTCTCTCATTTCCATGAGATACAAATAAACAGTATCACGAATCTGCGCTACATACAGAGCTAGGCATCGTTGCTGAAGCCAGGCGTCACCGTTTCCATCGCACAGCGTCACTGCTCTACGAAGATGCAGCAACACCAATACATCCTAAGCAGTCTTTTACTGGCTGCCAGTGCTATCCACGCGCAGACCACCACGCTGAACGACATATTCGCCCCGCCTGATTCATCCAACTCCCGAACCGACCTGTTCACTCCAACAAGCACTGGCAGCGACTTCTCCTCCTCTACCGCGTCCCCCTCGGTCTCGGGCACGCCAGCCACCGTCTATTTCGTCGCGCTCGAAGGCACCGCCGTCTCCATCGACCCAGATGTCGAGCTCCTAGCCTCAGTCATCGCAGCGGAGCCCTCAGCCACGACATACCATATCGCGGAGATCATTGGCGGGCCTAATGTGCAGTACCCTATCATGACGATCGTCAATGGGCCGTCTACATACGTGAGCCTTGCATCTTTCCTCTTTCCTCTCACGCCAGTCTATCTATGATACTCGACATGCCTTAGCCATGCATCATCAGCCAACGCACGGCCACATCGACACATGACCACCATCCCCGGAAGTAGAATATGCTAATGGCTTCTCTCCTACAGGGTCTTCAATTCACATCCCAAAACCTCCTAACAATGGACACCCACTGCGCCATCAGCTCCGGCAGCATCGGCTGCACCATTGACGCCAGTGTTGCCGGTACGGGAACTACCGTCACGACCACATACGCCACCGAGGACATTGCCTTTAGCGAGATGCCCGTTACTATCACGGGTGGGGTGGCGTTGGAGAGTCTGCCCAGCGAGGCGCCTGGTGCGGCCGCGGAGAGTAATGGTGATGGAGCGAGTGGGAGTGGGAGTGGGAGTGGGAGTAGTGAGAATGGGGCTGCGAGGGTAGGGGGCGTTGGGGTGCTGGGATTGGGGCTGGCGGCGGCGGCGGCGGTTTTGTTAGTGGGGTCGTAGCAGTGTGAAAATTGAGGATTCTTCATTGAGACAGGAAACAGGAAAGGCAACGCTTTCAGCTGAACGGAAACGGGGTTTGACGCTAAGGGCACGGTTGTTCAACAAGGCCTTCTTGAAGCGTTCCAAGCGAGGAGTAGGGAACCCCGGGGGTGGTACGTTAGTATTCCCGTCGCAGTTTGCCCGTTTCAAATGAAGGGAAGAGGAGGGGCCTCCAGCTTTTCCCTTGATCTCCTGTAGAAAAGGTTATGTTAAAATGGATGAAATTATTCTCTCGGCAAAGGCTCCAGATGTAATATACCGGCCGGCTATATTTTTCACCTTCATCCATTCATTGGCCCTTTTGGCTCTCTGAGCAACTCAGTCAGGAGGCTTGCTGCTTCACAAGACCATCTTGAACGTCGGCTCCCGATCATCACCAAGGCCGCTGTATTTGTCGTACTTCCCTGCAGCCTTGTCCCTGTTGATCTTCGCGCAGTATAGAACGTTGCACAGAATGCTGCTGCTGGTCAGTAAAATATAGATACAGGAATCGTGGAAAAGATACAATTTAGGCAAAAAAGAAATATGAGGAAAGGAAACACTCACGCAGCCCAAGCATAGCACAACAGCCCCAACACGATACTGTGACTCTTGAAGTAACTCGGCTTCTCCTTGTTCGGATAGATGAAGGTCGTCACGAACCCACCGCAATTTGCGATGGCGAGTTGCATGGCCGTCGTGGTGGCGCGCTTGTAGTGGCCGGCGGAGTTATTGGAGATCCACACCAATATGGGCGGCACAGACGCATAGAGGCCCGTGGCCATGAGGAAAACCATGCCGTACTTGACGGCGTTGGCGTCGTCGCCGACGTTGGCGATGGCGGCGTAGCCGATGATGGCGATGGGGAGGGTGAAGAGCATGACGATGCCGCGGGCGCGCAGGCGGTCCGAGAGGTAGGCGACCAGGACGGTGATGGCGGCGGCGACGGCGTAGGGCGGGACGGTCATGAGTTGGGCGGTGTTGGCTTCGTAGCCTAGGCTGACGACGATGGAGGGCAGGAAGAGGCCGAAGGAGTAGAGGCCGCTGAGGATGGCGAAGTAGGCGGTGCCGCTGAGCCAGAGCTGGGGTGATGTCAGGCCGCGGACGACCTCGGACCATCTGAAGCGCTCGGGCTCCGGGGGGCCGGTGGCGCGGGGGAGGGAGGTGTTGTGCGATAGGTAGAGGCGCTTCTGTGCCAGCTCGCGTTCCTCGGGGGAGAGGAAGCTAGCGGTGGCGACGGAGTTTGGCAGGGCGAGGAAGGCCAGAGCGCCGACGACGCTGGTGAGGACGCCTTCGATGATCATGATCCACCTCCATTGGGCATCGACGCCGGATGTGGTGGGGATGGCGCTGAGGCCACGGGCCAGTAGACCTCCGAAGGCTCCGGAGAGGGAGGCTGTGGTGTAGAAGAGTCCAATGCGTAGAGCTAGCTCTGCTCGGGTATACATCGACGACAGGTAGAGGACCATGCCGGGTAGGAGACCACCTTCAGTCAAGCCCAGCAGCGCGCGGACGGCGAGGAAGTCGCCGTAGTTCCGGACGAATCCGAGACACATGCCGACGACACCCCAGAGGAAGGTCAATAGTGGCAGCCAGATCCGCGGCGTGACTCGTTTAAGAACCAGATTCGACGGCACCTCTGAGGCGATGTAGAAGGCGTAGAAGATGGCAAGACCGTTGGCGTATTGGTCGTTGCTGATGCCGAGATCGTCCTCGAGACCGAGGATTTTGGCATTGCCGACGTTGGTGCGGTCGAGAAATGAGCAGAGGAATAGCAGGGCGAGCACTGGGAGGACCCTGGTAGGGTATCAGTGCCGACTCATCTTGATCTCACCTGTGCATCACTTCGGCCTCACTTGAACTTACCTTGTGTCGAGCTTCCACAGAATTTTCCTCGTCATCTTCCTCGCAAGCACATCCTCCTCATGGATGGCAATCTCGGCCTTCTCTGGAGCAATGACATCTCGCGCCCCGTCGAGACTCTCTGTCTTGCCGCCCATCCTGAAAGACCTGAAGCAAGATGCAGACCTAGGTAAAAAGATGAACGTTCTGAGGTTCGGTTGATGCGAAACAGAATATGGAGGTGGAATCAAACTTCAGACCCTCAATCCGGGGAACGCTCTGCTTATCAACCCCCGTCCAACCCCACGAGAACTGCTGGGGGTTTCCGCTGGAGGACATTCTTCTGGGGACCGAGAGGGTCCTTAGGCCTACTCTACATCGCGCGTTACATCGTTTGTCCGGGATGACAGCGGCCGGGGAACGGGAACAGCTTCAAGGACCACGGAGTCCCGTGCCGTTATCATGATTGGGCAGGGCAGGCCACAAGAGGACGATCTTTGTAGGGGTGACGGGATGAGAAAGGTGCCAACCCTCACATGTCATCCCGGGGTGGGTGCCCAGGAAGCTTGCAGCAACCTTGACAGGCTTGCTGATGCTTATGTGTGGGTACCATTCTTAGGTACGCATTCAGGTCCGATGGGCGCCGGTCGGCGCCTGGGAGGTCTTCAGCCAGACGTTTAAAGATCTGTACTATGCCTACTTTCGAGTTTCCATCCACAACATGGTCTCTGGCGGAAGTCAAGAGCCATCTGATGGCACGTATCTTCATCTGCAACACTGTACAGCTACGTGCACATTACAAACAACGGTGAAAGAGGCCGGAGTGCCGAATGCCACAGGCCCCGTATCGGGGACCCCCCGGGGGCTGCTCGTGCTTGGCAGGCGGTCATAAAATATGACCGACAGATGCCGAGGAGGGATCGGCATCAATGATGCTTTGCCGAAGTTCTCAATCGTGACGACCAGCCGGACACCTGGCCATTCTAAGCAGACCCCTGCACAAGTCCCAAAGAGCCTCATATGGGAGAGACCGGCACAAAGAGCGCGCAGAAAGGTATTCAGTCCCTGAAAATTCCGCAGCTTTGAATTACGAAGCTCATGATCAGACACTGCCCAGCTCTCACGTCAACCTCGGCAGCCCCAAGGACGTCGCTCTCCATCGACAGCAAACATGTCGAAGCTCTCAGAGGGCCTGAAAGCCCTCATCAATGCTGCCCATGCAAGGCCGAACGTCACCAAAGCTCCCACCAACATTAAATCCATATACAGCCAAATCGCCGAGTCCGCACGGTCACACAATGTCGGAACACCTGCATGGCTCACCATCTCCACTGCCACCACGATGACAATGAACTCACCAGCATCACTCTTACAACTACACTCGATAGCGTCGCAGCCACCATCAACACTGACCCCCACCGAATCCGCCGAATTGATGCGCGAAGTCGGCCTCAAATGCATTTCCTTCAACGGCATTCCCCGCGTCATCAACAACCTAGGCGCCTTCCGCGACGGTCTCCCCAAGGACGTCCAAGCCCAACTCGCCACCTCCGGCACGCGCCAGCTCTCCTCCAAGAACGCCGATGCCGTCGTCTCACGCGGCCGCGCCCTCTGGAACAGCATCTACCGGCCCTTCGAGGACAAGCTCGTGGACAAGCTCGCCGCGTCGCATCCCAACTTGCCGATCCACATCATCTCCGCGCACTACGGCACCCTGCTCTCCGACCCGGATCACAACATGCCTGCCCAAGTCGGACGCGTACTGGCTAGCTTGGTGGCGATCGCGTGCCTGCGAGCACAGACCGGCGTGGGTCCACAGGTGTTGAGCCATGTCTTTGGGCTGCGCAAGGCGTTCGAGGACGGGTCTGCCGAGGAGGACTTGGAGGGAGGCGAATGGCTGGCCAGTGAGGAGGGCAATAAGTGGATTTTGGAGAGCGTGGATGCCATCGTCGGAGCGCTGGGCGGCGAGCAGGGAACGACTTTTGCGCCCGGTCTAGGGAAGGAGAAGGCCAAGTTGTGAAAGCCGCACAATAGATCCATTTAGTGTCTTTGGTTGTTCTTCATTTCGGCATGTTCGGTTGAATTTAAAAGATCTTGGTAAGACAGATAGCCTGTTTTCCACGTATACAAGGTACCACCCACCCGCCACACCAAGAGAGACTCCCACAACCACTTCCTCTCCTCCAGACCCCTTTCAAGCCTTCCGACACAGCCTCTCCGCCTCCTGCCCAACCCCCTCCCCCCCACTAACCACCCACTCGTCACTCCCCACGCACGCCTTACACCAGAACACGCCCTCAGGATCCCACCGGCCCTTCACCGCCGCCAACCTCCCATAATTCTCCCCATAATAATCCCTCTTCCACGCCTCATTCGTCGGGTCCGCCTCATTATAATACGCCCCGCTCCCCGGCTGCAGGCTCTTCAACGCACCCACCCTCCTCCTCAACGCCGCCGTCGCTGCCTCCTCGTCTTCCGCGCCCGCCCACCCCGCCGGCAGCACCACGTGCGTATACGCGTCTCGCCACGCCGGCAGCACCGCGTCCCCGCCGCCGGGCAGACGTTTGGGGGCGTTGCGCACGCCTGGGCCCGCCACCATGTGTCCCAGCTGCGGGAGCGGGAGGCCGCCGCTCGCGGCGGCCAGCGTGGCGGCGAGTTCCGGCACGGGCTTGCTGGTAATGCCCTCAGCGCCGAGCAGCCAGGAGCCCAGGCGTGTGTTGGTGCTGCCGACGGATTGGGGCTGCGTTTGCGACCAGATGGTCCAGAAGTCGGTGGGGGGCGTGGCGGTGTGCGAGGTGTGGATGGGGTGGGGCTGCTCGAGGGCGGCGAGGGCGGTTTCGAGGGGTGTCATGATCTCGGTGGCGTTGGCGGTGCTGGGGAAGAGGAGGAGGCCCGCGAGGAGGCCGGCTTGGGAGGCGTCGACGGTGGTGGCATCGATGTTGCCGGGGAAGGCGGAGGCGTCGGCGCCGAGGGCGGTGATGTTGGGGACGGTAAAGTAGTAGCCCATGGCGCCGGCGTCGGCGATGCGCGGGATCTGCGTGTGGAAGTAGGCGGTCATGTTCCAGAACGCGGCGCTGAGGGCGGTGGTGCTGTAGGAGAAGGCGTACGTCGACAGCATCGTGGCCGGGTGGGCGCGCATCGTCACCGACAGCATCACCGCATACGTGCCCGGCCCGCCGCCTCGCATGGCCCAGAACAAGTCCGGCTCACACTCTTCGTTGATGGTCCGCACCTCCCCGTCCGCCGTGACCACCTCCATCTCCAGCACATTGTCCGCGCCCAGCCCGTACATGCTGGACACGGGGCTGTGGCCGCCTCCGCCCGTCCAGCCGCCCACGCCGACATTCAGATCCGCGCCGCCCACGACCGTCACATTCTCCTTCGCCACCGCCGCGTACACCTCGCCCCAGCGCATCCCGGCGCCGATCTTGACGGCCGCGACACCGCCGTACTTTGCGGCGCGGGGGTCTTCGTGCAGCACCTCCACGCCACGCAGCCAGTGCGTGTGCACGGACAGGGCGCCACGCCCCGCCGAGCGGCCGGGGAAGTCGTGGCCCGTGCCCTTGACGACAAAGCGGACGCCCGTGTCGCGCGCAAAGCGGACGGCGGCGGCGACGTGGGCGGCTTCGGTGGCGTTGACGGTGTAAGCCGGGTAGCCGTCGCGGGAGCAGGGCCGGGTGGGGTCCGGGCGGCAGGTGTCGTCGTTGTAGTCGGAGGTGATGGGGTTGCGGGCGTGGAAGTCGGAGGAGGTCCAGGAGGTGAGGAGGGCGGTGCAGGAGGCGTTGTTGTAGAGGGGGTGGGTCGGGTGGCAGACGGCGCCTGGTGGGGGTGGGGAGAGGAGGTGGCCGTTGAGGGTGTTGTTGAGGGTTTGCCAGGCGGTGGGGGAGGGCCAGTTGGGGGTGTTGGGCATGGGCTTGCAGTGTTGGGGGGTGGAGGTGGAGAGGGGGAGGAGGGTCGCGAGGACAGCAGTCAATAGTGTGAAAGTGGACATGATGAGGTCTGGTATCGGCTTGAGCTGCTCCGCTAGGCTGAGTACTTGCTGTGCTGTGCCGTTCGAGGGGTGCATGGCTGCTTTATATACCGTTCGCGAAGCTGTACGCGGAGTACCGTGCCTCACCACAAATATCCATGTGCTCAACTTTTGAAGAAACGCCGTGGCCTGCCAAAGCCTGTGTTGGAGTTTGTCTTCTACTTCTCTGCTCCGAGTACGCTGCTGGCCAAGCTCGTCATGCACATCTCATACCTGTAATAGAAGCATGTTGCGGGTCTCAAAGGGGCTGAAAGACGGCGAACAAGGCAGATTCGTGCCAAGGATTTCAAGAGTGCGAATACGTGCGTCGATCTCTTTCCTGGAGCGGATGCCGTGAGGTGAAAGTTGTTTGCCCTTCCGAGCAGGACCGAGAGTTATCTATAGCAGAGCCTAAAGGACGTCAGTAGGTAACGTCAGATGGACCAAAGAGCTGAGCGTTGACT
This sequence comes from Cyphellophora europaea CBS 101466, assembly GCF_000365145.1. Classification (NCBI taxonomy): domain Eukaryota; kingdom Fungi; phylum Ascomycota; class Eurotiomycetes; order Chaetothyriales; family Cyphellophoraceae; genus Cyphellophora; species Cyphellophora europaea. The sequence goes on from NW_008481815.1 coordinate 965,093, forward strand.
GAAGCGTAGTCTGGCCACCATCCTACGTCTTGACAACCTTGGGGGTGGTGTTCGCAGTTCGTTCTGCGTGACACGATCTGTACATCATGTCCTTCCCCGTGGCGGTGTCATGATCCCCAACGACTTCGCTTCCGCTCAACAACACTTCTAGGGACTTGGCCTATCAGTCCGGTGTTCGCTTGCTTGTGGTGATCGTTGAAGCAATATTCGTGAATTACTGCCAGATCAGGCTTAGCGCGACTTTCACTGCCTGATGTTTCCCTTGCCTCGATGGGATAGATAGAATATCCAGATCGCACAGTCTCTTCGAGAATCCTGCTGCTGTGATGCCGCGTCGCAGCTAGAGGGCCTCATAGGCTTGCACTCAAGTATGTGCATGTTTTCGGGCTTTTATGCAGAGGAGGCCGGGACAGCTCAGTTGCCCAGGCGGTCTGGAACACGTCGTATTCTTGGCAACGAGGGCGGAGCGGGAGTTTGACATAATACCGCCGTGGGGGATGTTCATTGGGACCTCGGGACTGCGGTGCCGTAAGATGACCGTACCTCGCACCCTTGGTGGGATCTGGGTGAACTATACAAGCACATCTTTCCCATAAGGAGGTGGACTGGTCTACAATCAAGCAGGCCCGCTCTAACACTTCTACAAGGCCGTCAAGCAGTGGCGTCTGACCAGGCTGGAACACCTCCATTCACACTACGTTATGTAACTTATTTCAGCCCAATGGCTTGCAAAGCTGGCTGCCAAGCTGCCTTTCGTCTGGTGGTCTGGTGGCTGTGTCCCCATTCTGAGCCTAAATCGCTGCATTCCTCTTCCCCAGATTTCGTACAAGGCGACTCCCAGCTTCCGTCCAGCTGACGAAATGCGCAAATGCCGAACATGAACAACGAGTCTCCTTTGGCGAAAATCCTGCTTGTTCCAACCTCGGTAATCGACAGCGTTAGGTCATTAGGCTGTGCGTCTCAGTTTGAACACGGTATACCCACCATTTCTCGTGATCAAGGTGGGGGCTATGCAAGCCGAGCCCAAGTCCGTGCTGTCAATTGTCAAACACGAGCAAGTCGCTGCCAGCCGGGCGCCCATTCCCCAGGATCACGATGCATATATCGCACAAGCCTTGCACATAACCTCGTTTTGCTATCTTCTAATGTTTGCTTTGGGCTGTTCCCATAACCTGTTGTTCAGCCTGACGATACCGTATACACCATGGGAGATACCTGGATTGCTTGCAGTGACATATCAGATGCCCGAGCCCAAGCCCGATCTTCCATCCTTGCCGGGAACAACGACATTTTTCAGCCTTATGAACCTCTTCGCCCCTTCGATGTTGATAATCGCAGCGGTGAGGGTAAAACGCCTACACGGACCACATCGACAACACCGGCACTGATCAAGTATGATGATCGCCCTCAGAAAAGAGGCTTCGTGTGGCAGAAGACGTTCTGGATCCAGGTGTTACGCGATGTGCAGAACTCCAAGTTCGGATGGCTTGGTCGACAATTCTTCTCGCATCTCCTTCCGTTGCTTTCGATACTACTCCTACTCGTACTGCTTATTCTGATGTCAAGCCTGCCCGGAATCTTCTTTACCGAGGAAGACGGAGGCTGCACGCCCGATGGAGACTTCGAGCTGTCACTTGACAACCTGCATTATACACCTTGGACCCGGAGCTCCTTTTTTGCTGTCAACATCAAGTTCGGCAGCTATTCGTTCGGCATTGCCAAACTCATCGATGTTTCATGGGACGTGGTCTGTGTATTCCTGTACCTTTGAGCCTCACGATAAAAGCTTCTAACTGTGGATGCCAGGGAGTCGGCCGTGGTGGTCAGGCATTTCTCGCCTGGATTTCGTATTCCGTCTTCACCAAAGCTATCAGCTACCTGATGGAGAGGTCATCACTTCACCATCACACCTTCAAGGCCGTGACCCTACAGAACGACACAGTCGCGGGTATGGCAAACCTCGCAAAGGGTCTGTGGAGTACAAAGGGATCTCGCGGAAAGGCAACCATCCTCTGGATCATATTCGCCGGTGCATTTGTCTTGCTGACGCCTACGTGGGTTAGCGCCATGACCGGATACACCGCTGCTGTAGTGTTATTTGTCCAGGACAGGGACTCCCTCCTGGTCCCAGCCACAAATTTCAAGCCAGTGGTGTACACTGTGCATGATGGCTCGCGGCTAGGAGACGGCTTCATCGATGAAACTAGGATTGCTCTTTCGTTTGATGGCGACGCCATGCTGTCTTATCAGAACATCTATTCTTGCAGCCCCTATGGGGTCGATGATGTGGATGCGGCTAGCGGACGAATTATATTTCGTTCATCCACCACGAATGAATGCAAATGGATGTGGGCGGTATCCAAGTACGTTGCCGAGTACGGCTTGCTCGGGAAATACTACGGCCTGCTGGGCGCGTCCAACACCACATTCCAGCAACCTGACGATTCCAGCAACACCACGACGGCGATCCAGCTCAATCCGGCCTTGAATATCTCGGCTCATTTCGCTGCAAGCCTGGCCCAAATGCAGCAAGCCGGCTACTCGGAGGACGATTGGGACCGGATGCCAAGCGGGCACTCATGGGTAGACCGAGACACTGGCAGCAAAGTCTTCGACGTCGCGAATCCATTGTTTTGGGAGAGCCAATCTCAAACCATCTACGACGAAGCCGACTTCAACGACGCCAGCAGCTGCCAGCAACGCGGCGAAGTCAAATACCAATGGGGCTTCTCCTTCCTCCTGCTCTACGCCTACGTCGTCGCCGCCCTCGTGTGGGCCATCGGAATGTACGCTTTGCACCTCAACTCCTGGCTGCATTCCCACCCGGAACTTCTGAAGCGTCACATGGGCATCGAACGCGCCGTCCTCGACATGTCGCAAGCGATGAAAGAACCCCTCGTCGATCTCGATCCAGACAAAGTCCGTCTGCACGCAAACTCCAAGCTGCAAACCCTCAGCAAGAATGTTCAGCTCACGTACGCCGACCTCTGCCCGACGGACGACGCAACCAACTGGGCCAGGGTCAGACGGTGGCGGAAGACCTTCAGCTTCAAGCAATGGCTGAAAGACGAGATATGGTGGCTGCTGGCGGCCGTCTTCTTCGACATCATGGTGATCCTGAGCTGGTGCAGCTACACGATGTACTGGGACTCGCTTGTCTGGGTGGCCTGGAGCCCGTATTATAGTTTCATTCCCGGTTTCGGCGTCTTTCTCGTGCTGCTTGTTGGCCGGGAGGTGAAGAGGCGGTGGCTCCTGGCGCTGCCTTTCCTCATAACGTTCCTTGTCCTGGATGCGATGTGGGTGGACGCGAGGTTCCGGAATCCTGGATGACCGTTTCCAACCGTTGTAGGTGTCCCAGACGTGGGGAGCATGACCATAGTGGAATAAGCCACATAAGGATGATGGCGACGACATGTGCTTTTTCCGTGGTGTGGCTACTAGACCCCCAAATAAGCTGACCATTCGAGCAACCTCGACACCATATGTGGGCGGATGAACGTGTGAAGCCAGACTCCTCCCCAATCAGCCAGGAAGAACGACGAGCTACCACCGCCCAAAAAGAGGTACATAGGAGCAGAGAGTATTTGATCTCCCATTTTCGGCAATCTATGTACTTACTACGTTTGACACCCACAGCATCATTTTGTGCCGGAAGTAATCATCCATCCCAGGAATCAGCCAAACGTTCAACGTTCCAACAATCTCAGCTCCAGCAAACCAAAAACAATGGTACTAGCAGCAAGGAGCAAAGGGGGGGTATCATTCTCTTTCGATTCGAACAAAAGTCGAACCGGACACAAAATACAAAAAAGCCAACAAAGGACAGTCAGTCAGTCTTGGAATTGGGTATTCCTTCCTCTCCCGGAAAAAGATGGTGCTCGCTTCTCGCTGCAATCTCATGAATCCACACACTCAACACAACACAAACGCTTGCCTGAACTGAACCTCCGCCAACAAGAAAAAGGTAATTAAGGTATGTGCTTGCTTGCTTGCTGCATGCTGCCCGTCTAGGGCCCCATCCCAGAATCTTTGCAAAAGGAAGCGAATGTTGTTATGTCTCGCTGATCTCCAAAGCCGACCATGTTGAACAGGGTTAAACAAAAGGGTAAATTATGCACATCAAGTTAATGACAAAAGGAAATTCGACAATCTTCGTAAAAACTCGCTTGCTCTCCTCCTCCTTTTTTCCCTCTTCCTCTTCTTCACTGGGCGCGAGATGCGTTCTTCTGACCGGGGCGCGTGCCCGTAAATTTCATTCTACTTCGTCTTCCTCTTCCCCAGAAGCGGCGCGCGCGTGCGCACTTCTTACTTCAGTGTCGTTTCGAGTGCAGCAGCATATGCGTCAACGGCGAGTTGCTAGCTCACTCGGCATTTTCCCGCTCAGCCTCAGCCTCGATCTCGTGAGGAGTCGGAGGGAGATCGTCAAAAGGCTTCAATTCGCCACGTTCGTCAAGCGGGCTCGCGTCCTCGTCGACGTCGTCACCAAGGTCGATGTTCTGCCGACCTTTGATCGCGGTCGGCGATTCTGGGCTCGGGCTTCGCAGACTGCTGCCTTCACCGGCGTCGGCTAGAGGGTCTCTACCATCGACCGACTCTAGCTTAGTCCGCAGCGCTCTAGGTTGCGAGCTGAACGCCCGGAGTGGTCGAGCTTCATGGGAGGCACTGGCAGGTGTTGGTGTAGGTGTGGCCACTTTGCGGGCTGCTGCGGCGGCAGCGAGAGGTCGCATCGCTGGCGGCGGCATTGATGAGGCGTCAGCTGACGGTGTCCGACCAGGCTGTTGAATTGTGTTGGGCGGAGTCATGATGCCAGAAGACCAGCTGCCAGCAGGGCTGACTGCGCGACCGCGACCGGCTTTTGACGGGGTGTTGGCATAATCGTTGGCGATTTGACCAAGCGTGTTCATAGAAACATCTCTTGCCTTGCGGAAATTACCCCAGGCTGCGGCGGCGGCCATTGGAAGCGCAGCTCGAGGTGACTGGGCGTAGCTAGCCAAAGACGATAACGATGGAAGAGCAGGTGCGGCTCCAGCATTGCTGGCGGCACGCTCACGTATTTGTTGTTCCATTTGGATGTTGGTCTTGAGGCGGATCGCAGCGTCCTTGACGGCCTCTCGGTTGTAGTCTGGCTTGGATAGGGTCTGAATGATGTCCTCGATATCATCGATCCTTACACCAAGAAGCTCTCTAAGCCAGGTGTTTTCGGTTTCGTGCGCCTTAAGCTTGTTGGGAGCCTCCTTGTCCACAGCAGCAATTTCAGCCTCAAGCTTCTCGATTTGCTGCTCGCGATTTTGCAGCTGATCTTGTAGAACCATGATCGACTCGCGCAAACTTTGTACTGGGATCTTTTCTGGAATCTCGGTACCTTTGACAAGCGAAAGCGATGCGCTCTGGGCTCGCTGGGGAGGAGATGCTACGACCGAGTTGGCTGGAGTGGGCAGATTATTGACCGTCTTGCCGGTTGCAGCTTCGACAGCCGCTCTCGCCGCGGATCTCGTAACTTCCAGACGCTCCTCCAGATCAGACACCTTGCCCTCGAGATGTTTGACCTTGTCGTCACTAAAGGCGAGCCTCTCATTGAACTGGTGCTCGAGTCTATGCTTGTCATCAGACGAATTATGCATAGCACGAGTATGGCGTTCTCTCAAGTCGGCCAAATGCCGGTCATGGCTGGATCGCTGCTCCTCTAGGACAGCTTCATGCTTCTCCGCCTGTTCCTGAAGAGCTTGCTTCCGAGTCTCCTCGGCTTCAGTAATGGCGCTGTCGTACTTGGCTTTGTGATCCTCGATGTCGATCTCTGCAGTATCGAGTCTTGCTTGAAGGCGAGTAATGCGGGCTTCCGAGTCCGACCGGAGCCCTTCGAGTTGAGAACGAGCACCTTCGGCTTCGGCTTGTAAACGGGCTGTTGCAGTGGCAATATCGGCAGCTTTGCTTTCCTTGACATGGGCAAGCTCGCGATCGAGCCGATAGGCATTGTCCTCGTGCTTGATTCGCTCGGCACGAAGCGCTGCCATGGCTTCTTGGGATTTAGCCATATCAGATTGCAAATGTTCGAAGCGATCTTTGTAGACAAGGGCATCTTTGAGCTGTTTGGCCACGTAGTCGTGGTCAACTTCAGCCTTCTCTTGTCGTCGCGTTGCTGAGTCGAGCGCTCCCTCGATGATCGTCATCTTGGTGAGGAGCTCGTGTTCGCGTTGTCTCCAGTCAGCTTGCTCCTTACCCAACTCGCGGACAGCATTTGTAACCTCAGTACGGAGCGCATCAGTCTTGACGTGCAGCGCACGCGAGGCCTTGGTCCTCTCCTCGAGTTGATCTCTGACATCCCACAGGGTACGTGTGAGATCTTTGTTCTTGATTTGCTCGTCTTCAAGATCGTCGGTCAGGTCCTTTATCCTCAACCGTTCATCCTCGATGGTAAGTGCCAATTCTCTTGTCTTGGTGCGTGAAGCTTCAAGATCCTCGATGAGCGTGCGGTTACTCTGCCTAACTCGGTCGAGATCTTCTTGATGATCTTTCTTATACCGACGGTACTCGTTGAGATTCTCTTCCTGCTCGTCGATGATCATATTGAGCTTCTCAACCTGCTGCTGCGATGCCAAGTAAGCCTCTTTCTCATGGACAAAGGCCTTGAGATTCTGCTCCGCCTGGTCAGAAGCCTCTCGCTGCTCGGCAGCTTCGTCTTCCGCCAGCTGAAGTTTACGTCGCAGCTCCAGAACCTCGTCTTCCTTTTGTTTGCGTAATCGAGCTTCATGTTCTGCACGTTCTTGCTCGACCTTGAGCATCGCTTCGAGGCCATCGAGCTGTAATTTGACGTTGGTGGTGCTCGAATCATGGTCCTGCTGTACGCGGGAGCCACGGAGCCGGGGATGAGACGAGATGACATGCTCAAGAGTTGCCTTGAGGTCCTTCTGGCCAGCACTGCCAACGCCTTTCTCGAGCAACGTCCGCATCTCCGCTAGCTCTGCTTGGAGCTGTGCATTGCTAGAGGAATGTTGTACCAGTTCGCGCATATCCGCAAGTTCGGCTCGCAATTCAGCGAGATCGGTAGGAGGAGCCACGGCGGCCGGCATACTTTCTTTGTACTGCGCAATGCCTTCTGCGACCGCAGCACGAATTCTACTGGTTCTGCGATCGCGCTTCGCGTCGGGCGATCGCGATCGGTAAGCGCTGTAGCCTTCAAAGGCGTTGTATTCATCTTCGTCATCAGCGTCAGACTGTTTGAGGTCGCTTGAGATGCTCTTTTGCTTGCTAGCTGGTCGCACTGCCATAAGAGCGACCGAGTGTTGAATGGCCTGTAGTGTGCGCTCCAGCGGACCCAGCCGGTTCTCCAGAACGCCATCGACCAAATCGTTGACATGCCCATCAAAGAACTGCGCCCGAGAGTTCAGCTTGGCCTCTTCAGTGGAAGAGATAGCATCGTTCCAATCACTGACATCGTCCTTGGCAGCAGTGAGTCTGTGGATACCAAGTCCTAGACCGAAGGAAGCAGCCTGTGCAGCTTCATTGTTGGGGTCTGGGTGTCGGTCAAGTCTTCTGGGACTTGGACTGGGTGCATCGCTGCGGAAGTTATTGCCCAGGCGCATGTCTACCAACGGCGTAGACTGCACAGGAGAATCATGTCGCTCGATACCTAGCTCAGGATTGGTTTCGAACTGTTTCATGACAGCATCTATTTCCTCAAAGGACGGCATGAGATCATCGCCTTCGTCAGAGAACTCCACTCTTGGCAATTCTTTCCGTCCAGGGATGTAGGCAGGACTTGCCATGGCAGACGAGCTGTCATTTTGGGGAGCATATCTAGAACTGGACAGGGATAGATTGTGATCGTTGCGCGGCGCATATCTGGAACTGGCCAGGGAAGCAACGCGATCGTGCAGCTCTGGTGCCACCGTGGAACTCGGATATGAACTTTCCTGCTGATGCTTGGCGGACTGAGGGCTTTGAACTGTACTGCTGGCCTCAATCGTCCCGGCTGGTTCGCCCAGATCGGATGTAGCAGTCTCGTCCAGCGGTTCAGAGAGCTCGACATCCTTCGCAATGTCATCTGTGGCCGGTTCCGGAACAGGTAAATCTGATGTGGGCGGAGGCGATGATGGCTCCTGTATAGCTGGCGGCGGTGAGCTTGGCGGTGATGATGAAGGCATGCTAGCAAAGCGAGAAGCCATGAGACCCTTTCCTTTCGGTTTCGGGGCCGGTTGCGGAGCTTGCTGGGACGAGTCCTTGGAAGCTTCTCCGGCGGATTCGGGAGCGCTTGAAGTCGGTAGAGCCTCGACATCTCCCGGCCTTGATGGCTTGAATTCGAAGGGCTCTGCAAGCGCCGACAGAGAGAACCTGGGCTTGTGACTTGTGTCCCGAGCCGGCTCTGGCGACCGAAGAATGTCGCTGAGTGGGGACGAGGCAAGATCTTCCAGCAAAGCGTCCCGTTCCGCTGACCCGTGAGGACTAGGGTGCGACTCGCTGAACTTGACAGCATCAGACTCGTTCTCGAACATGAAAGGCGACCCCATTCTGGGGGATCTCAGTTTTTGCGCTGGAGTAATTGCCCTAGGCGCGATACTCTCGGGATCAGCAGCGATATAGGACCAGCCATCCGTCGGCTTCTCGTCCAGCTTCTCTGGGGTGACCCCACGGACTGCAGCATCATTGACGATCTCTTTTAGGATCTGAGAATTGTTGTTGAATGGAGCGGACTCCGCATACACTGGGCTGCGATCGCCATCGCTACCAACTTTACGGGCTCGTTTTGCTCGATCTGTTGGCGGCATTGCCCGACCGTCCTCACCCTCAGACTCCTCTGCGGACGAGTGCTCAGCTGCCGCTGGTGAGGCAGAACCCGCTGGACCATCCTTGGACCTTGGTCTCACAATCGGTAAAGCCTTGTTTCTCCTAGTAGCTTGGGTCCCGGGTTCAATTTTAATGTCGCCGAAGATGCTAGTTTTGGAATCCTGTGTGGGGCCAGTACTGGAGCTGAAAAATGACTTGAAGACTTCGGATGATGGAACATCTGGATTGAACGCCGGGGCTTCCACGTTGAAGGTAACGGAGGAAAAGTTGAAGGGAGTTGGCTCTGGTGGCGCACTCTTCTCCGCTGCTTTTTCTGGTAGCTTCACAGATGCGCCTGGGACGAAAGCAGGAGCTTCCGCACTGATTGACCCTGGTACAAACGCAGGAGCTCCGACATTCAGGCGTGAGAACGAAGGTTTTGATGCATGAGTCGGCCGGACTACAGGCGCAGCAGGCTTCGGAGGTGCCGGCTGAAAAGGGTGTGCAGAAGGTTGGAAAGGTGCAGCGAAGGGCGTAATGCCAGTGTTAGCGCTGAAGTTGAAGTTTGAGCTCCGAAATCCACCCGTAGGATTAAATTCCTTAGCTTCAACATTAAACCTGGACAGCGAGGTTTGTGCTTTGTGGGTTTTGGTAGGTTCTAGCCGGTCGCCACGTGCGGCATCACTCAATACCTGCCATTTGTTGAAAGGGTTCTTGTCGTCCAGAAGCATTGGTGTACCCGCAATGCTAGGATTGGTTTCGATTTCGGATCGGTCGTCTGCTCCGCCCATAGTCTCGGGTCGCTTGAGAATAGGCAGCTCCTCGTGAGATTCATCCTCTGGTTGTATTGGTTCTTTGGCATCTTGGTCCACAGCACCACTTCTATCACGAGCCTCGTATTCCATATCCTCGCGCTCCAACGCGGCCTCGGCGTCATCGATCTCTTTCTGGAATGCAGCACTGAGATTATGACGGTGGCTTCTGGGCGTAGGGTGCTGGATCTCTATCGGCGGTCGGGACAGTTGTTCGATGTTGGGTGTACGGGGTAGACTGATTGACTGCTGAGAGGAAATTGGCGGGCTGAGACTTGACGGAGTTTGCCCTTGAACCTTGTGGGCGAGCCCGGTGGGTTGAACAGGGAAGTAAGACTGGCTGTTGCTTGGAACCGACTGCTGAGGGTTGTTCGAGGGCCCATTCAGGGGAGACAAAACGACCTTATCCAGGCTCTGAATGCCATGTGGATTGACTGGTGAGAAATTCGTCGGCTGTCTATTGAGTCCAGCAGCAGGTGAGCGTGCATTCGGGATGTATGGACTTTGGCCAGGGACGAAGTCCACCGGAGAAGTGATACGGCCCTGACCCAGAGGGAAAGCAACTGAGCCTTTGTAGCCATGCATGGGGCCAGGGAACCCATTCAACTGTGAGGAATTGCCAGAGCCGATAGCTGATCCACGACCGGATGATGCGCTGAAGGCCGGCGAGAAGGGATTGCTAGTCACCCTGACGGAATTGCTAGCAGCCGAGGAAGTACCAATTGGTGGAGAAATTGGACCAGGGAAACGGGACGAGTTGCGCGAAAGGGAGGCTGACAACGGCGAGGGACCTGACTGCGCTGGTTCAGAGTTGCTTGGAGTGACGCCCAAGGCACGAAGCTTCTCTTCCTGCAGGTATTCGACCCATTTCTGCCACTCAGATTGATCGGGAATGTAGACCTTGTAAGATCTCATCTGCCGCTCTGCGTGCATTTCTGTCGGGTCTGGATAAGTAGGACGACTCTGACCATTGCTCAATGTTGCGGACGAGCCATCAGTGTCGGTCAGCTCGAAGCCATCGGTGCTGTAGCCTTCGGATCTAAGGGCTTGTAATCTTTCCTTGACTTGTTGTGGTGAGAGAACCGGTGGAAGACCAGATGATTCACGATCGGTCATGGGCAACGAAATAATGCAATTCCTCCCTTTCCACAGAACCTTCTTTCGCTGCTTCTGAAAAGAGCTGATCGAACCCATCCGTGGCCGAGAAGGGGAATTCGATGCTTCCATTTTTGATGTAACGACGCTTCCCTGTCGGCTGTGACTAGGTACAACGGGCAGCGGCTTCTGAGTCTCAGAGTCTGGTGAGATATCCGCGGGCAGACCTTCAACTTGTGACATCTTGCTCTGCGCGGGCTTCCGCAAGAAGCGACCAGTCTGGGGTTCGTTGAAGGTTTCGGGAGTAACTGTATCGACCGACTCGTGTGTCTGGTGGGTCTGACGACTGCTTGGGGAGGAGTTCAGCGGACTCTGGTCTGGTGACGGGCCCCAGCTCCCCAGCTCGGTACGTGCTGTAGGAGTGCGCTGATTCTTAGGGGGTCGCTCGCGGTCGCTCTCGTCTGAATCGCTCAGCCAGTTAGGTCTCTCAGATTCTCCCTGCAGAGCCTGCGTACGCGATTCAAGCGAGTCGCTCAGGTCAAGTGAATGACGTGCGCGAGGCTGGGTGTTAGCGAGCTGAGACTGAACGTAGCGCGGCGGTGAGGTTATGTCGTTGTCACTACCACGCCGGGCGTCGCGAAACCGTTTGGAAGCAGACTCCGGACTGGGTGACGCGTAGGGTGAGCCCCAGGCAGCTGCGTAATATGCACCACTTCCACCTCTTTGGCGTAGATGCTCTGGAGACTTCAAAAGACCAGTTTGGTCGCGACTGCGGCGGAGGGCAGGCAGCGGAGGCAGAGTAAAGGGGCTGACCCAGTCGTTGTCAACGTCGGAAGGATTGGACGAAAGGCTGGGGCCTCTCTGAGGGTCGTGGACGATCTCCGCCAAACGGTCGTGCGAAAAGGGCGCGGGAACGCGTTGAGGCGATTGCGAAGGTGGAGTACCGCGCTCCTCGGGATTCATGAAGCGTTGGGGAGATTAGAGGAGGGTATGGCGGGCGATAGAGAATTGAGGGTACATGGCACGCAGCATGACATTCACAGCGAAGCAATGTCAGTAGCTGGCCGATGTAGGGGAAGTTACGGATAGGCGGTGGACGTGTAGAATGATTCAAGGTGTTCAAGTGTCATCAAAGGTCAAGTTTCTGGGACCGGCTTTCTGGAGGAAAAAGGTGCAGCCCGTCGCGCTAGGGGCCGGTGACGTGCGCCCGTCCGATTGGTAGCCCAGTCTGGGGCGTATGTTCCCATACCATTAATTACGGTAAATTTCGTTGTCCAGCGCACATTCTAGAGGTGCTTATGGTCCTCTATGCCAGCGATGATGTTGGTGCAAACGACGCTGGTGAGATCCGAGGTCCGTGAGAATGTCCCATCGCTGATTTCCTCTATCGAGGTCCCACTACAAAGCTATATGCACAACTGCTTGCTCTCCTCCAGTCTATGTCAGACGACGAATACTCTTGAGCACAGTACCGAAACACGATAATACGAGTCAGACCAGCGTGTAGTGAAGACTGGGTCAAGCTAAGGCGCGCGGGCCGACGCCAAAGCCGCGGCCTCCAGGGGTCACCGCTGTTCAGTAAAACTCTGCGCTGCTGCGCGTGCATTTTATTTTCCGATAGCCTCAGCTCCATGACCGCAATGTGGCCTTTCACTCCGCCTGCAACATGCAGGGACAAAAGCATGGCCATGGGACGATCGTGTCCATATAGTATGACATCCAAATACAGCGTACAGCACTCCAAGGCATAGTATCCCGATGGAGTGATCGCCGCCCCTCCTTGATGCGCACTGCTGCCAAGTCTGCTTCTGATTAGCCTTACGGGGCTAATTTCCCACACAAATCGAACAAGGCGGTCCTTCTGGAAAAGCGAACGAAGCATTGCTACCCTAATTATACAATCCTTGCTCCTTCGGAAAGCAGCTCTTCCTCGGTCTCCTGTGCCTCTGATAGATGATTAGGCAGCCACTGACCTAAGGACTGACCTCCAACTATACCTCTGAGTCTTTGAATGAAGTGGCTGCGATGCCGGTGTACCATCGGCCTCAAGATAGCGAAAGGCGTGGTATCTCCTCCGACCCGCTCAAGATTGTTCAGCTACAGCACACAAAGCTCGGCAGGCTCTGCAGCTCACCCATCAAAGCGCTTACAATAGGTAGGAGATTACATGACTTCTCGTCCTCATAGTCGCTCCTGGTCGATTTGCTCTGTCTGTATCGACGTTGCATTGAAGTCATGCAGCATCATTCCGCCACCAGCGCGGGTTCCAAGCTTCACAGTATCTGTCTGCTCCAGTACCAGCGAGGATGACCAAGGTACTTGTTTGTGCCCGCAGAGGCTCGTAAGAGTGGTGGTCCCTGTGCTGTGTTCTACGTGGTACGTTCTCGTTACACGAATTAATACAGTTGCAAGTGCTTAATATCATCAAACTGTCCATCCACACAGCCTCGTATCTGAGCCTACTGCAATTGCCGTCTTCATCTTGTGAGTCAAGCTGCCTGGCGAACAGCTCGTTGATTGGCAAAGGCTAATCATCTAGTCATTGATGATTGGCTGCGTCTGGTGCTACCATGTCTCCTTTCGGACACCCTTCCTGGAAGTATTCCAGCTTTCGGCGCCGAGCGGAACCACGGGCTTCAACCCAACCTATATGAACCGGAGCTGAAGCAAAGAACAAAGGGACAGATATAGCCCCTCTGCAACAGCTCCCAGCCTAAGATACAAACACACCATGTCAAAATCTCAGATCCTCATCATCGGTGGTGGCCTTGCTGGTCTAGCCCTAGGACAGTCACTCCTCACGCAGCACATCCCCTTTCATATCTACGAGCGCGACACATCAAGCTCATTTCGCTCGCAAGGTTACCGGATCCGTATCTCTGAGGATGGGGCCTCCGCCCTGAAATCCCTACTTCCAGCCCAGCTGTATGAGCAGTTCGATCGGACCTCGGCTCCCGTCATAAAAAATGGCTGCCAAATCGATGCCTCTACCGCAGAGTCTTCGCCAGGTAGCATGCCCGCTCAACCCGGCCAAGCGTGGAACGTCGATCGCGCGACCATTCGCAACGTGCTGCTGCAAGGACTAGACGAGCATATGACCTTCGGTAAGCATTTCAGCCACTACACCCTGCGCGACGACGATGTAACCGCACACTTCGGCGACGGCACCGATGCAACCGGCACTCTTCTCGTCGCCGCGGACGGCGTGCGTTCGCCCGTGCGGCGCCAATTCCTTCCCAACTACACCGTTCTAGACACCACCGGTCGCGCCATCTTCGGCAAGACCCTGCTGGCTTCCCTCCCGACCTCCGTTCCCCAGCAAGTCCTGAACCACGGTATCAGCGTCATCAGTGATCCCGCACAGCCAGAGGTAAAGTTGTTTTGCGACACCATGCGCTTCAACCACTCACTGTTATCTACCTCCACCGCGCCACCACCAGTAAGCCTCCCAGACGACTACCTCTACTGGGTGCTCCTCCTGCAAACGACCAGCACCACCATGCCAGACCCAGAATTCCTATCTCTCAAATCTGCTGGCGCCGCCGCCCTTGCCACCAAACTCACTACCAACTGGCACCCCACCATTCGCGCCATCACCGAGCATCAACTCGCCGACGCCGCCGCGCCGCTGTCGTTCCTCATGGCACGCCCGCCCATCGCGGCCTGGGATACGAATGCGCGCGTCACACTCGTCGGCGATGCAGCGCACCCAATGCCTCCTGTAGGGGGCGTGGGCGCCAACGCGGCGTGGCAGGATGCCGCCGAGTTGGCCACTTTGATTCGAGAGGGCGGAGGTGAGGTCACAGTGGAGGCGCTGGCGACGTTTGAGGATGGTGCCCGGTCGCGGAGCAACGCCTGGGCGGAGAGGGCGAGGGGTGGGATGGCAAAACTGCTGGGCGTGGTGCCTGTGGAGGAGATGCGGGAGGTTGAGTGTTAGTTACGGACGGGTTCCAAAGGGCGTGATGATGGTCGGATTGGGCTGAGGACTTGAGAATGTGGTGTTGGGGAGGCGCTACATCGTCACGGGCATTCTCAGCTTCGTGGAGCGGCGGGCGTAGCGGTGACCAGTTGCTGTGGAGTGGAAGCGGTTCGGAGCAGCATATATGGCCTCAAGTTGTGCGGGATTGGGATGGTGGACAAACCCTTGCTGGGAACACTGGCAACACAAAACGCCATGATAGATGCAATAGTGCAGCTCCAGCGTCAGGAAGATTCGCAGTGGAAGTGGACTGGAGAACTCAACTCAAGTCGTAATAGTATCATATTATTGGGGTTGTGCTTCTTCGAAGCCCATCCACGCACCCCATCAAGTCATGTTCCCGTCCAAACACCGCGCTTTTACCCACGCTGTATGCATTGCCGCTAAAACGCACCGCAGCCCAGGGCCTGTCGTCCCACTCATAACAGACAGGCGCTTGTGCCCCTATCCATAGGCTCACGAGATATTTCCCTCTCTATATATACGCAAAACCCCCCGTGATCAAAACGCCACCCGATCCTTATGATAATGCCAATTATCATACGTCCCATCAAGCGGCTTACTCATCTCAAACAGCACCAACCGATTATCATAATCCACATTCTTCTTGATATCATGAAACCTGTTGCGCTCGGGCACCATGGTACCCCTCGCAATGCCCTGCTCCTCCAGCCTCATGACCTTCTGCGCCAGCACGGCCATGATGGGGCCCTCCCACACGCCTTCTTTCCCCGCTTTGCGCAGCAGCGCCACCGCGCGCCGTCGGATATTCCAATCGCGGCACTTGGTGGCGATGAAGAAGAGCGGGTGAATGAGCCCCAGCTCCATGGTGAAGTCGACGGACTCGACGTCGAGGGGCTTGGCGTCCACGAGGGCGAGGGAGGCGAAGAGTCGTTCGACGCGCGTGACCATGTCGTCAAAGTCGGGCTTGAAGGCGTCGTAGCTGGTTTCGGGCTTGTGGTCGATGCTCATCTGTAGCATGATGATGGCGATGCGGATCTGCAGGCGGAGACCGAGCAGGGATTTCTCCTCGGAGGGCGCGAGGCGCAACGGGGCGTCGGGCTTGGCGAAGAAGCCTTCGAGGGCGGTCAGCCAGTCTTGGAAGGTTTTGATGGCGTCGGTGCGGCGGTGCTGCCATTGCGTGGGCACGGCGGTGACATCCCAGTAGCGGTACATGCGGAGGTCGGATTTGATGAGCTGGTAGACGCAGATGAGAAGGTTGTCGAGGTGGGTGCGGACTTGGGAGATGGTGAGGTCGGCAGGGAGGGAGCGCGGTGTGGTGGCGTCGGTGCCGAGTGGCTCGGCGATGTCTTTGCTGAATGTGCAGGCCTGGATGTCGTAGCGGGCGAAGACGCGCATCATGTCGTCGAGCTCGTCTTCCGGTATCTCCCGGAAGCGGACGGTGACGCTGGATTGTTGATTTGGGTAGGTGGTTAGGGTGCCGTCAGTGGGGGAGGCGGCAGGTGGAAGGGTCATTTGTCTCATCAGTTGTCTCATTCCTTGTTGGTAGTGTACCACAGCAGCCATGTTATTGCGGCGGAGAACTTCGTAGCAGGCGAAGAGAATGCTACATATAATGGCGATTTTGGCGTTCTCCTTAGTGGGCTCGTTGAGGCGTTGGTTCAGTTGACGGAGAGCCTTGCCGTACAGTAAGGTCACGTCTCGGTAGCTTTGATCCTCGATGAGCTGAGCGTCGTACTTGCCACTGCGGATCTGATAATCTTCGTGCAGAGCGCCGAGTGCTATGATTGCGTTACGAACGACGAGTTCTTGTTGGCCAGCCTTGAGCACGACTTTGGTCCAGAAGTTGGCTTCGGAGCCTCCGATGAAGCTTGGTATTGACCGGACCTGGAAGCGATGAAAGATTCGCTTCTCCTGAAGGGTGCCCTCGAATGGTTGGGAAAGAGAAGCAGGTAGTATCAGACCCGTATATGAAACAGTGGGCCGCTTAGTCGGTGGCGAGAGGGAGGACCGGCCCTGCTGCGGCTCTGTCTGAGTCTTCTTTGGGAACTCGTACCCATCACATTTTCGACCGGTAGATGTACACCGTAAACCTAAGCGTTCACGTGAGCACTATAAGTAGAAGTGCCATGGTCGAATGCAAGACTTACAGCTGGGCTTGGACTCATCACACTTGATTCGTCGTATCTGAGATCGCCATGTTAGTCATGCAACCCGAAGTCGGTGTCTCAGCTAAGATGTGTGTATGAAGGGGGCGAGATTGAGGTCAAAACAAGGATGGGCGCAGGTCTGTCAAGCGAGACCGAGCCGAGCAGGTATACGAGCGAAGCGGGGACATACTTTGCAGGTCGAGCATCCTGTCCGGACTACCAGTAATCGTTAGTGGCGGGCCACGTACACAGAACAATGAGATGGAGATGGTGCACACTACCTTTTGGCTTGGAGGCCCTTTTCCTGCGAGGAGGTGCCAAGTGACCCGTCGTGGTGGTGGCCAGATCCGGCGAGCCAGACTCAGGAACGAATCGGGGTCCGGGAATCCGCTGGGGCAAAGGATACTCGTACGGTTGGCTGGCTGGAACATACATGACGCCTGATGAGACTGTTGGATCACTCGGGTACAGAGGCGAATTGTTCGCCCATGCTCCAAGGGCAGTAGTGGCAGTGGCAGTGGACATTGACACGTTACAGTCGTGGTCGGCGGGTACGAGGCAACGGCCAGCGCGTAATTATGTACTTTTTAAACAAACCGCTCTCGAGTCCACAGCGAGTCTTTTAGATATTGATAGTAAGGCTCATTCGCCGTCTAACAGAGCCACGATTTGGCCTTGAGGCTGAAGGCCGTGACTGGAGTTTGGATACAGAAACAGCAGGTAGCCGGAGCGGGCGACAGCCGAGGGTCCTTTGGGGACTCCCACCAGGGCTTCTAGGAGCTGGAGTGAAGCTAGTCGGTGCCGGATTGGCGGGCAGAGAATGCCTGGAAGTTGGAAGGTTGACAAAAGGACCTACCTTGACGTGCAGATGGTTCGAAGCAAGGTGTCAGCTAGTCTTGTCCCAGGTTGCTGACTGCTTGAACCTCTTGTGTTACGACTGGCTCGCCTCGTAATAGCTCTGGGCTCGGTGAGGCCGACCCGGGTGCTAGGTTTAATGGAAGCGGCTATACCAGGGACAGACGACATATCGCCGCTTTATAGGTGTTGATGGCCAGCAGTTATTGACAGCACTGCAGCCTCATTGGCAGGAGATACTTGTTTGAGGAGGTCATGGACCAAGATCGAACTTGATGTGCATACCATCTGGGCTGATCGAAACTTACTACCATCTGGGACGCCGTTCACCATCGGAACCAAGTGTAGAGACGCCAGACCAAAGACCAGGCTGAGTCCCAAAACACCAAAAGCGGCAGCATCCAGTACGGAGAACGGGGACTTTCGCTGATTGGGCAGATCGTTTCACTGCCTCCTTCGAGGACTTTTGGCATCCAGCTACTCCATACACATACTCCGTAGAAGTTGTGGCACTTTGTTAGCTCAATCTTTTATGATGTCCCAAGTGGCGGTGGGCGGCACGCCGAGTTTACGACGAGCTCTATTATCGCTTGCTTGCATCATACCATCAGGAAGCGGAAGAATGGCTCCGTAGTCGTACGAGCTCTAACCTGCTTGACGGGGCACGGTTGTGGAACGTCCGTACCGTACCAGCATTATGCAGCCTACACCCCTTATACAATGATGTCGTACATCGGGATCGCCGAGTTTCCAAGGATCATCTTGCAGACTTCTGGCAAAGAGTCTACCTCTCTTCCTCCAGCCATTCGCCGAACTTGTCTATCCGACTTTCCTCGTTCTCGTCCTCATTCTCATCGCCACCGAGTAACTGCGACTTATCGCTGGACTTCTTGAACCGTTCGGTGCCGTTGGCGATGTAAGCCTCAAGTTGACGCTCGTCGAACCACCTGCCGTTCATAAGCTGTGAATGTTAGCTTGATCAGTTAAGTCCTGTAACGTGGGGCAGTACTGACCTCGACGCACGCCAGAGCGGCATCAGGGTCGGTAAACTTGACGCTTGCAACGCCAGTGGCCTCCAAATCGTACAAGACGACATTGGTAATGTTTCCGAGCTTCGAGCACTCATCTCTAATGTCTTCCTTGATATCCAGAATGGCGGAAGGATCCTCCTATGTGCGGATCAGCAATAAGTCACAGGATCAGGCAGCCTGACGCACCTCAAGCTCCTTCGGAGTGAACATGTGCTTCAGAATGACAACCTTGTCCCATTTTGAGCTGGTCTCTGCCAGCTGCTGCGGATCGTCGTCATCCCAATCAGCCAAGCGATGGTTCATTTTCTGCGTCTTCTTGATCACTTTCTGTTGGTCGCGCTTGTTCTTCTTTTCGGGAGCCTCCTGCTGAGCCTTATATGAGAAGTCCGCTGCCTGGACCCGCATGTTGCCATTGAGACCCTGGGACCCTAGGCGGAACTCGGTATCGTCGAGCATCTGGATGGCGAGGTCAACAGACTCAGGTCTGAAGTAGACGATGAGTGCATCGCCCTTGAACTGGCCTTTGTCATCCTCGTACATCTTGATTCGAGGCTGGCCAGAGTCGATCTCTTCTGCAATCATCCTGTACCCGGATCAGTCGCATTCGAAAACGGACTTGAGGAGTACTCACCCCATCTTGCCGAAGACATGCTTGATCTCGTCCTTGTCCGCATCAAGAGGAAGAGATGTGACATAGCAGGCAGTATTGACCCTCGCCTTTTTCTGCTTCTGACCAGACTGCGCCAGCCATCAGTGCCAATCTCATGTCCAAACTCGAAATCAAACATACCTCGTCGCCATTCTGTTTCCGCTTCTTTTTGTTCTGTGCCGCTGGTGCATTCTCGTCTACTCCCTCCACTCTGTAAACTGCCGCTTGCTGATCCAGGAGCTCCTGGTCTAACTTTTCTCCGACAAAGCGCGGGATATGTTAGTGTCTCTGCAATCGTCCGGTTCCGGGCGCTCATCGTAGTGTGGGGGAGAGGTTTTGCAAATCGCATTGGCGGGTGGCTACGCGTAAAAAGAACGGGCGAAAAATGCCTACCACGGGTACCCATCGTTTGAGATCGCTATCCCATTCATATTCGTTGCCCTCATCGGTCTCGAGGATGTACTTGTCGTCCAGCCTTGAGAACGAGACGCGCGGGTCGTCATCAAAAGCAGAGGGCGACTGCGGGAAGCCGGTCTGATGGCCTTCTTCGGGCTTGCTGTCCGCCATGTTGCGAGGTCTCGCTTACACGTGTGTGACGCCAAGTGGCGCGTATGCAGCAGCTACGACCGCAGGAAGCGCATGGAAGTGTATTCAAAGGTGTGCAGGAGGAACAATAGTAGTAGGAGATGTGGCCGAACATCATGCGATTTCGACCTCACATCACAATGCAAGGCTGCGGTCGCAAGGCTGAGAATTGCATCTTGCTGACCAAAGTCCTTTCATGACCTTTGGTCTGAGTTCCAAGCATAACGTACTCCTACATGACAGTCTGCATTGCATCTGCATCTAGCATGAATCCACAACTGCAGCCATCGTCTAGCCCAAGATGCTCCGCCACGCTTCACCTAGAGCAACCGTAGAAGTCACTGTTCAAGAAGTCTGCCTCGTCTGATCGAAGCTCGTGACTTTCTATACCCTCACCAACTCACAGCATCCACTTGAGTTCCACAAGCTTCATTCCTATCTCCTCCACACACTTTACCGCCGAAGCCATACTGACAGATGCTTTGGTCTTTCCAGAGGCCGAGAATAATGCGTCCCCGTAGTGTCAAGAAGATTAACTTGTTCCATTCCTTCTGTTGCATGCCCAACGCCACCGCTAATGCCAGAAGACATACGTTAACCAACCATTATCTGAACACTCCATTGCTTTTGATTCCTGCCTGCCATCATGCCAACCATCAGCTCGGATATCACATCCAATCGAGCATTCTTGTCATTTTATTGAACCGACCTGTACGCCGCGTCCAAGATCTCGTCTGCACTAGCATCCAACACATTCGCGACCGTTCTCTCATGGCCCACAGCATTCATTAGAATGCCGCCGTGAGTAGGGTCTCCGGGTCCCGGCGGCCTCATAGGATCTTTGCCGCGTCCTCGGCGTGTCCGGGTGTTGACATTCCTTGTAGGCGCAGTATTTTCCTCGTCCTCTTCATTATCGTTGTCCTCGAGCGTCCAGATCTCCATCGCTCTGCTCAGCAGCGTTCCAGCTACTCCACCACCCCCAGCATCACCGCCCAAGATTCTGACCGCTTCGTGGAGGGCCATGACGGCCTCTCTTGTCCGTCCCATCATGGAGAGCAGCACTATGCCTCGACTGGTGTGGATGCTTCCGATCAGATTTCGCTCGTCATAGCCGCTGGCTGCGCCGCTTGCATTCGATGCGGAGGCATCAGCAATACTTATACTCGCAAAGGCAGCAACGTTAGATCCGGGCTCAAATGCTGTGGCTGTTGATGCACCGCCAGTGGCGGTTCGCAGACACTCATCGAATTCGGCCAGGGACTCATCAAAACGCTGCAGTCGCCGCAGCGTGTGAGCAAGGTTCGCTCGAGTCGCCACCCAAGCAGTCATGTTGCAGCCGAGGTCTGCCGCCAACTCAAGTGCCTTTTTGAATAGCCGTGCAGCGGCCGGTAGGTTTGCCTGATGATACAAAATTACACCGATTTCGTTGAGAACCAAAGGATCACCCCCCAAGTCGCGTGAGTTAAACATCTTGGTGCTGATCTCTACCTCACCTGGCGCCTTTGATCTCGCAACTCCGGTGCTCATCTCAAATGCGTTGATACAATATTCCCATGCTAGCTGCATGTTGTTCAAAGCCAGATGCTGCATCCCCAAGAACAGCTGTGGAAGGTGACTACCTTGGAAGAGGCGGTTTGCCGTTGAGTATGCAGCAATTGCTTGATCATGCTCGCCCTCCGCAGCGAAGGTGTGGGCAAACCCGATCCATGCAGCGGGAGAGTGCGGATCCATCAAGGAAGCTTTGGAGAAGAATCGGCGTGCTTCCGCTATCCTGGACGTTGAGAAGTAGTATGTACCAATTGCGAGGTACGTGTATGATTCGTGGGGAGCGTGGACGGACAGCGTATGAGAGAGGTGGAATAGCGTATTGTGAGAACCCGTCTCATAAAGAAGGGCCAGGTGAAGGGGATACAGCTGTCGACTGTGGCCTAAAGAAGCAGCTGTATTGCTGTCTGTCTGATCCGTCAGCGTTTCCGAGTCTGGTTTGGAATTGAGGATGTCGGTTGTGATCGTAAGGGCTTCGTGGAAACGACACTGCGTGTAGAGCGTTTCGGCTCGGGTGAGCAGGAGATCGGGATTTGATGCTAAATTGTAATGCGTAGAGAGTGTCTCGGTGGCGTGTGCTAGTAATGCTGGCGACGCATATTTGGACAGCCTGGTAGTGTAGAGCATTTTGGTGAACTCGGCGGCTTCTGCAGCATTAGACTGGTCGTCGATTCGTATTGACTCAAAGTCGAGCTCCTCCAAAAATGCCATCTCTTCCGCAGGGGACATCAAAGAGTTCTTCATCAACTCGTCGAACGCTTCGAAACACTGGACATCTATCCTCACAGCATTCTTGTAGCAATCCCTGGCTCGGTCGAAGGCGTTGCGTTTGGCATAGCATAGACCTCTCAAGTAACACATGCCTGCCTGGAATTTCAGCTCTTTCTCCTGCTCTCGGTCTCGTTCACGCTCTTCACTGGCTTCGATGCGATCTCTTTGACCACGAATTCCCTTGACTCCATGTCTCCCTGCCCCATTGACATGGGCGAGTTTTCGTCTGACGTGCTGACTTGTGGGAATAAGATGGACAGGATCTTCTTCACCAAGGAGAGTTAGTGCCTGCTCATAGCGACCTTGTTTGACGTAGCAATGGGCGGCAAGATATCGGCAGGATAGACTTCGCTCGACCAGGTCTTTTCTGGACAGTAAAGGAAGTGCTCGCGTGTAGTTGTGGTTGCCAAAGTGAACTTGTGCAAGCCAGAAGGCGTCGGCATCGTTATCTTTAGATCGGTCAGTCAGATGCGTCCCAGATTCATATGTGACATACTAGAAAGCGCGAGCACCTTGTCCCCGACATAGACCGCGGCATCGTGTTGTCCTCTATTGAGAGCGTCCTGTCTCCAGGTACGGAGGAACTTGTCCATGGCGAAAAGCTACCATCCAGTAAAGATCGAACGACACTTTCACCCTCTCCCGAACAAGCCTGCAAATCTCGATTCAACGACCCTTTCAGAAGTTCATACAGTCTGCCATAGATGTCCACTGCGCAGAAGGTGGGCAGCGCGTTTGCGGGGCGGGCAGGCGCGTTCGCCGAAAATACGGCATGCTGATTGGCTGTTTATTGGGTGCTTTTTGCCCGCAGTGGTTGCCTCTCGATTTCTGTACTCTCTTGATGTCTCTCGCCTCTTGCCAACCCGTACCTCTGGAGGGCATTTAACTTAAGCTGACTGCTCCCGCATACCTCAAGTGATCGCCAGGAGCTTCAGCGAAGATGTCGGAACGAAAAGTACTCTCCAAGTACTACCCGCCCGAGTTCGATCCCTCGAAGATCAAGCGAACTCCCAAGTCGGAGCGGCCGACTGGACCAAAGCTTATGCCAGTGCGTCTCATGGCGCCTTTCAGCATGAAGTGCACCTCGTGCGGCGAGTACATCTACAAAGGACGGAAATTCAATGCTCGGAAGGAGACCACAGATGAAAAGTACCTCACCATTCCCATCTATCGCTTCTATATTCGCTGCACGAGATGTAGCTCAGAGATCACGTTCAAGACCGATCCGAAGAATATGGACTACGCCTGTGAACGTGGTGCGAAGAGAAATTTCGAGTCATGGAGAGACCCAGAAAGTACCGAACTCAAGGAAACGGATGAGGAACGGTTAGATCGACTAGAACGCGAAGAGGCCGAAGAGGCCGAGAACGCGGAGCGCAATGCCATGGAAGAGCTCGAACAAAAGATGGAGGATAGCAAACGAGAAATGCAGATTGCCGATGCATTGGACGAGATCAGGACTCGAAATGCACGGATAGAGCGAGGAGAGCGGGGCAACAAAGAGGAAGAAGCTCTAGCATTGTCTCGACAGCAAGCAGATGAGCAGAAGGCCGCACAAGAGCTCGCAGACGAGGAGGCCGCCCGAAAAGCTTTTCAACAAGCCAACGTTGACAAGGCACGGCTGGACGAAGCAATCGAACTCCAAGGCGATGTAGATGCTGTGGAAGCTAAGCCGACAAGGCCTCCGGTGCCGACCTTCGAGAGAGTCAAGAAGCCCAAGAAGCCCTTGGTTCCCGTGCTGGCCAAAAAGACGGCAGACGTTGTCCCTCCGCTGCCAACTGCGCCAAAAACTCTAGGACTTGGACTAGGTGACTATGATTCTGATTGAGCAGTGCCTTTGTCGTCAGAACAATTGTCCAGCCAGGGTCCGCTCATGGATCTAGCAACATGATACTTGACTGCAGTCGGAGCTTACCACATTCAGGGCCTCAGCACAAACCGATACTTGATGGTGAATATGACCCTACTCGCGTCGGATCTGAGATCACAGGAGGATCAGGCACTACAATATTGGAAGCCTGAATCTTGTTATGAGCGTCGTATTATGCTCTAATATCTTAACGCCGTGGGCTCACGCAGAGACCAGCACTGAGCTCACGTCGGATGTCAAGTTCCACGTGGAATTCATGGTATGCTAACAATGATGGCGACTATAACGACCTCACCAGACACGATCTTGCAGGTCTCCTATCTGTCAGACTATGTCGAAACATCCATCAAGTCCATGAACCGACAAACTCGCTTCTCCTTGCCTTCAGACAAACCCCAAACATCGAGCTTCCCGAACTTCTGCTCCTGTGTGTCAAAACAAGTAGTAGGCAATGTTTATCAGCATGAAGAACATCAGGATACCAGTGCAGAAGGCATGGAACTGGTCGATGTGGACGCTTGTCGTGACTTTGATTTCAGCCGATCGCCGCGTACCATGCGACTGGCTAGATTCTGGGAGAGTTCTGGATCTGGGAGCTGCTGCACGGGGCGACGGTGAGGTGGCAACATCGTCGTTCACATGATTTCTGGTCACACCGTCGCTGTCGGCTATCACCGGGACATGGCCGTTCTTGCCAGGGGACACCTGACGATCTACCTTGTCCTTGACTCTTCCGGATATCTCGATTCGACGAGTCTGTTCGGGGTGCGCATTGTCTGAGTCGACGACTGAAGAAGACGGTGTAGCCTTCTGAGGGTCATTGAACCCGCGACAGAATGCATCTGTTGGCGCTATTTTAGCCTCAGGAATACAGACATGAGGTCTGCATCGTCTGGGTACCGCCTTCACTCTTGCGTTGACATCTGCGTGCTTTCCAAATTTTGCAGACCTGGCTGCAGACGAATCTGTCTTGACCGACACTCTGGTGGCTGTATCTGGCTCAATGAAGGTAGTATGACCTACACCTCGCTGCTGACGCGCTGGTTGAGCATTCTCAGACTCGATCTCTGGTACTGGTTCGATGTCATTGTTGCTTGTAGCCAGTGGCAACTTTCTCGATATCGAGGTCATTGGTGTTGCGTGAATGAAAGCCCCGGGGTTCTGGTCGGAGTGTTGCCATGGGACGAGGTGATTCTGAGCAGTGGTGCGTGTAACAAGTCCTCCGGCTTCCAAAGCCCGCCGTCTGGCCGCGATGAACTGAGTGATCCGTTGACGCCACTGGTCCACAACTCTTTGCACATTGCAATGCTTGCCAACGTTTCTGTGCCACTGTTCGCAAAGAAGGATGCGCGCCAACTTCTCGAGCATATTGCCAGCTAACACCTGCTCAGGCGAGCGAGCCGACATCTGACTCAGAATATCCTCGGCGTCCGAACGACGGTCTTTGCCAACTGGGTAATTGCAGAATGGGCCTCCCCGCGCCCCTGGCTGATTGAGGCCCAGGCATTTCTGACCTTTGGCTATCCAGACCCCGAGGACGTCGAAAGGGTTCAAGGGAAAGAGGAATTGAGAGTCGCCATTGTTGAGGGGGTGGTCGTTGTAGTCTGTGGAATGGCTGGTCTAGTTGGATGTGTTGATTGTGCTTGGTGCAGGACATCTTTCTCCGATCTCAGCACGTCTAAGAGAACTATATATCAAGCCTACCATTTCCCAGAGAACGGCCTCTCGGTCCGAAGCTGCTCTAGATGCCGCCATGTCTTTGTGTCGCTGCCACGGCGCAGAGACATGTCCCGGTACGTGATGAGACAGGGTCGCAGAGATCGAAGTAATTGCTGAAGACCAAGAGAGCCTTTCACAAGTCGTAAGAGCCAGGCACGATTCTTTTCCTGCTTGTCCAAGTCAGCGCTGCTTTGCCACATCCGCAACATGTCTCGGTATCTCCTTCGGGTGTTCACAGGCAAGCCCCGGGTTCAAGTGCACAAAGCCGCAACCAAATTCAGGCGTCGGCCAAACTGGATCTCGCCAACGCAGCATTCGTAGTGTCTCGAATGTCAGGGCTCAATGAATGGACACCTCGTCTGCCAGACCAGCACTCGGCACAAGATGTACTAATTCTCCATGTACCGCAGAATGGTCTGGACGTCGGTAACCACAAACCAAAATTCTCTTGAAAACCGAGCCCTACTTGCGCCCGACGTCGACATCATCAAGCACGGCATTGTCAATCACGCAAGCAACGCTACAGCGCCCACGTAGCAAATCTTCTCGTCGTTCTCACAATCAAGAAGCGCTCCAAACCGAGCTGCTTGCAGTAGCATTGCGGCTCTTGTCAAGCAGCAGCCCCCCACCGAACCCTGCATCCATGGCTCGCTTCTCCACTAGCCGCCCGCCAAAGTGCTTCAGCTAAGCGAATCTGTGGGCTGGTGGGCCATGGTATCAGACCACCAGTATGCCTCCACGGTTATTGTTGTACCTACGTACAGTACTTGCACAAAGGCTAGATTGCCTAGGCGCTTACGCCCAAGTCAAGATGAGCTTGCTGGCAATTAGCTTCGGCCTCCTCCAGCGGTACGCGTGCATTTTCGACGCGGCACGGGCAAGAATGGCAATGGCGCTTAGGGCCTGCAGGGATCGCACCACAGTTCTTTATTTTGCCTGCATCCCGCCCAGAGCACAAAGCTGACGTGCAGATTGAGCTGCAGGCTTCCTACGCGAGCAGTGGCCAACGGGATGAGCCAGCGCCTGGCCGAAGGCTGCCGAGGACGCGGCTCAAGGGACACCCTGGGAACTCCCCGCTATCCCTGCTAGAGGGACTGATTGGGTGTTCCAATTTTAGGTACACATCGCCTGTCCATTCCACTCGTTCGCTGTCGCGTGGGCCAAGGCTTCTACTCTATAACCTGACGAACTGTGCCGCGTTGGAAAAGGAAAATCGCTGAAGGCAATGCCGTTTGCGTGGGAGACGCCCTGCGATTATATGTGAGGTGCTCTTCTCAAAAAATATGACTTTTGCGCGATGCGACTAGTATCGTCAGCTCCCATCGCCTGAAACGTGGAATTTATCATACAATGTCCAAGCCACGGTCCTGGTCACGGGCACGGTCCGCGCGCTCCTTCACCACGAACGCCAGCAGCGATGCAGTGAGCATGGAGTCCAAAAGCTCCTCGCACCAGATCGATCCGGGCACGGCCAAGAGTCCGCAGTTGAGCGGCGAGCAATGGACGGCGGCGGCGCAGGGGATGGGTATCAATCCGTTCTTGAGCGCCGGTGGTGGCGTCGTGGGTGAAGAAGAGGCGGCGAGGCTGTCGCGCAAGGTGGGGAAGCGGCGCAAGATCGAGGCCAAGCAGATGACGGAGATTATGTGGTCGGCCATTGCGCCGTCGGCGGTCAAGCACACGAGGACGACGATCACGAACGACAATGTGTTTAATCGCGAACCTATTCCAAACTATGCGCCGAGGCTCGAGTCCACGACCAACCGACGTGTGGGCATGTTCCCGCCCCGACCAGCGATCACTGCGGGATACCGTCCGCAGACCTTTAGCAACCACCAGAGAGAGCTACAGCACGGCCTCATATCAGACATTGACGGTGCGCCGCGCGACCTCAGCAAACTCTCGCACATCTGCCAGGATACCTACTGGCCGTTCTTCGTGGTCGAGATCAGCGACACGTCCATGCAGGCGGCGAGTGACCTGGCCATCGACGGGACGGCAAGCTGTAACAACGCCTTGATGACGCTGGCGTCCGCGCTCCTCAACCCCAACGCCCTGGCGCCGGATGATCAGCTGGTCGACTGCGTCAATCAGAGCATTGCATCGTTTGCACTGGCCATCCACAAGAAATCGGCTCGGCTCATCGCGCACTATTCAGAAGGCTTTGTCGCGGAGACGGTGGGCGTCGTGCAGACGTATAACCTCGAGTCGGAGACGGAGATGGCGGCGATGCTGGCTCGCATCGAGAGCATTTTCGCCTGGGCCGAGGCCGTGCGATTACGAGCCATCACGGATCTCCTGAGCATCCTGGACCGGCGAGTCAACTTCAGTGAGTGTGTTGCCGATCAAGAGACGGCGGCAAGAGGGCCGATGGACGTGGTGGGGGCGCGCGGCTCAGAGATGGGCGGTGGGGATAGGAAGGGGCTCTTCATGTCGGTTATTGGCAGCAGCATGCCCTCCTGGTCACGGGTCGAGATATGACTTACGGTAATGATGGATGATGCGGGTTTGGACGGAGCGGATTTTGGCGCTCGGGGGTCAACTGAGATGAAGCGAGCGGCACTGGTCTGATGAGAGTCGTACAGCGCAGCAAAGGATTTGGCCAATGAACTTATGACGATTTTGCATTCTTGGTCCATGTTAGTATGTTTCTTCTCCAGCCATGCATTGATAGTAATCGACTTGGCCATTCACAGCCTATGAGAACAAGGTACCACATCCTAAGGGACAGCCACCGTTGCTGAGATCTACAAAGAGCCTCTCGAAAAAGGAGAGACGGCGCGTGGACTGAGCAGAGACCGGGATAGTGTACGAAAAACACAGGCTGGCATGGACATAAACGAAAGGCTAGCCATACTGTTTAGAGGTCGGGTCATTGGTATGGGCGGTTGCCAGGCTGCGACCATTGCTTGGGGGTCGACTTAGTTCCGGGAGGATCATTGCTAGCGGCGCCACGGACTGAGGGGAAGCACACCGCCTCGTCATCACGTAGCTAGGAGAAAACGAACAACTGAGCAGTGGACTTTGCCGGGTCCCAAAAAAGGTCGGCGGCTATTTGAAACGAAGCCCAGCATAGCAGCAGCTCGAGCCGTGTCTTGGCGCACACTCCCCCAGACTGCATTGGGACTAGCGTGCGAATGCTTCTTTTCTTGCTTCAACATCGACGGGCAACGTCCACCTCATCCAGATACACACCCCCAGCCGAGGCTATATTGAAGAGCAGTCCTACCGCTATGAGTACGCTTAGAGCAGGTGCTTACAGCGACCCTTGCTCCGAGTTGCACCGCACAACGCAAGGTGAGGAATTGCTCGGGTGGCTAATGCCTTGGCTTGCAGGCTGCAGGCGCCCCGGCGGCTAGCAACTTGATGCAGCCCGTCAATCACTGAATGTCTGTGCACACCCCCTACGCGCCCACCCAGCCTCGTCTACCTCGATGCGAAGCGAAAGCACATGGCTTCCCCTTTGGGCAATACTCATGAAATGATAATGCCCCACCCTTCCCCAGACCTTACGGCTCCCCTCCTTAACCTCGTCCACGGCTGTGCTGGAGCATCCATTCTCTGTCGCAACCAGTTGACTCTACTGAGTAGCCATGTGCTGCTTGTCTAGCCTTTGAGCACTGCTCGAGGGTGTATTACGCTTCTTGCGTCGAAGGACAGCGGCATTGCTGCTTCCGCTTAGCCAGCCGACGAGCGTTCAACAGCAGGGCTTTAGTCGCAGACTTTGATACTACAGTCTGCCACACCTCTGCACAACAACTCACGAGCACCATGTCTTCAGCGTCTTCTGCCTGCTCAGGCATTTCCGCTGACAGTGGATACTACAGCAGCGCTGATAGTGGCCTGCCCAAATCATCTTATGACGGCAGTCATCTACCATGGAAGACCTTCCGCGCTCAGATTCTTGTGCCTCACAAAATTCGCATACTGGACCATGCACCCAACGGCCGGCTGCCGCAGGATCTCAAGGCTATGATCAGCGCCGCCTCACAGCACGCTGCCAGGTTCGAGATGCAGATGACAGCCTTTCGCCAGCAAGTCCTCACCGACCGTGGACTAGGCTCCTCTGCGCTTTTCTCTCCCAATCTCCTGCCAACATTGGACGACGAGACAAAACTGGCCCGCCACTTCATTCCCTCCTTCGATCGCGAACCGTTGCCGCAACGAGCGCCTAGTCTGCGCCGGCCGTCCTATGAGCTGTCTGTTCCTCGCCCGTGCCTCTCGAGCGGCTTCTCCCAAGATGCCTTCTCCGATGAAGAGATCCAAGTAATGCCATCTTACATGGGCCCTGTTGGAACAACCATCGACTACGACACCGGCTATGTCTCCACCAGCGCCGTCGTTTATAGCCCGTACTTCCACCTCGAGCCACTTCACGGCTCTAGCGAAAGCAGTATCGAGACAGCCAATAACCGATGTGCCATCGACGGCGCTTGGTCTGCAAGGTCGCTGCAGATGCTGTTCGCTGCTGACTCTGTCCTACAAAGCACACCCGTGCCGCCCTCTTTCTCTTGTGTGATTAACAAGTCCCTAGCAATAATCAACCTTCACTGGGTCGATGGTCAAGATTTCTGCATGACCTCGCTGTGCAAATTTGACCTCACGAGTGACGAGCATTTCGTGCAGTTCTTAATTTTCGTGGAGGCCGTTGACCGGTGGGCAGTGCAGCACGTCCTTCCCAAGGTCAAGTCCGCGCTTCAGAGAATGGCGGCCGAGGATGCAAAGAAGCGGTCTACCAGAAATCACCAATTTCTGGCCGGACTTTCAGCAGCTTCAGGTCATAGTGGCGCCGATAACAAGCCGCTACTGTCGCTGAAGCTGAACTTTGACGACATTCCATGGCGAGATGTAAACCTAGGCCGCACCCCTGTGTCTTCCAGTACCGCTTCAAAGGGCTCGCCTATGATCAGCGACCTCCTATCTCCGAAAGATTGCACGCCTGTTTCTTCGAGCACCGCTTCGAAAGGGTCGCCAGCTACAAGCAGCTTTCCAGCTACGCCCTTGGAGCAATCTGTAAGTCAGAGGGGCTTACCCACGAACTTGAAGTCCGATGCTGCACGCCAAAGAATGTCAGGGTA
The DNA here is from genome assembly GCF_000365145.1 of Cyphellophora europaea CBS 101466. NCBI lineage: Eukaryota > Fungi > Ascomycota > Eurotiomycetes > Chaetothyriales > Cyphellophoraceae > Cyphellophora > Cyphellophora europaea. Next base: position 995,950 of record NW_008481815.1, read on the forward strand.
CGATGACGGCCCGTTGAAGACTCCACCAGGTCCCAGCCACAACGACGTCCTACAGCGCCGTCTCGATCTTGCAATGGCAGAGATTCAGGCTCTGAGCGCAAATGTCAAGGAGTTGAGCGCTTTACTAAAGGAAACAAATCAATTTGCCAGGACAGAAGTCGAGGAATTAAAGACAACAATATCATTCCTGCTCGGAAGAGACACACGTACGTCCCACGGTGGCCTTCCAATCCGCAGCTCCAAGGACGCATTACCTCAACTAGCCGGCCTTGGTCTCATGGTAATCGAAGACGATCCTCCGCCCATCAAGCGCGCCTCCGCACCAGTCAAACGCGCCTCAGCGCCCGCGCCAACCCTCTCGCGCGAACCTATTCACGCAACAGACGACACCGTTAACCGCGCCGACTCGCCCGTCCCGGTCGACGCGCTCCCCACCCGCCGCTCTCCGCGCCCTGCAAGCCTCCAGCTCCGGCATTCTAATCTCAGCTCACCACTCGAATGGCCTCCCGCGCCACTCTTCCCGCAAGAGCGCCCGCCGGAGCTCCGGTCGCCCACACCGCGCTTCCTCGTCTGTCCGCCGGCGCCAAGGCTGGGATCGCAGAGCACGCCGACGCCGCGCACGGCGCGCTTGACGATCCCGGAGCCTTTTGCACCGCAGCTTCATAATGTCAGTCTGGATGAGGAGATGGACGAGTCTCAGGAGGAAACGCCGATTGCTTCGCTGGGGGGGATGGGGATGCAGGTGATGATGATGACTACTGAGCCGCGGAGCGCGGATGGGGAGCGTGGCCAGCAGGGGCAGCAAGCTGAGGACGTGGCGATGAGGTTCGTGGAGCATCTCAATGGCACTGGTAATGGTGGTGGTGATGATGGGAAGTTGTATCCCTCTGAGGTCGAGTTTGGGACGGCACAGCATGCGATGGTTGGATAGACCGAGAGATGTGGCGATCGAAACCTCAGCCGGGTCGTGTCGGCCGTGCGGATTACTGAATGACAAGAGCCAGTTCAAAGCGTCGTGAGTTGGGCGACGACGGTGCCTCGTCCCCCGACTGATATAGGCGAGCCTATGAAAAAGAGCCGGAAACCGCTCTCATAATGGGTACAATGGGGATGGGAAGAGGAAAGCCTGCAGCTGCGGCACGGAGAAAGGGATCTCAAAGGAAGAGGGTTTAGGAAAGCTAGGGGGATCCAGGGCAAGATATCGGCCCCACCTATTTCTCCTTTGCTCCCCCGTATAATTCATATGTCAGACTGGAAGGGCCCTCATTCCTTTTTCCTGAAAGCTTTGATGGCTACAATTATTTTTCTTTTTCTCCGTGTCTCTTTCCCCCCTGAGCCGTATTGTGCGTTTCTCGTTATTGTATATAAGGCAAGTCCAAGCTGACTTTGAGAGCGGTAGAACGATTCAACCTGGAGAGTCTCTTTGTGTCAACTTTTCTACCAAAGCTAGCGCGGGTAGCTCGTTCAGCACCCCTGAGGTACAGGTTAAAAAGGGGGTACTGTAGTAGTACTTTGTGCTTTTCCAAGTAGCGGGCTAGCGCCTACGGCAAATGTAACCCTCAAGGTAATAGAAGAATTGGGGGGAGGGGGAACAGGAATAGCGAGCAGGGGGAGGGGGCTTGTATCATTGGATGGAACTAGATGGGATAAAGACGAGGCTTACCGGCACCGGAGTATCGAACGGCATCGCGAGGGCACATGGGACTCACACCAGTAGCCCAACTTCAGCTGTTCCCCCCTTTCAAGAAGGCTGGCACTGAAACCCCACCGATCTACACCCCCTGGATGCTCCTCCAACCGCTCCACAAACGTGATCCGCTTGTCCGCCGGGAACCTGGCCATGAACCTATTCCACACGGGCCGATTGATGGCGATGGGCGGCGTACCCGTGCAGCAGGCGGCGGATCTTGGAGTCGTAACGGCCCTGGGGGCCGGAGACGATGGACTCGACGTACGTGCCGGCGCAGACTTGCGTGCGCGTCTTGATGTATTTGGCGCCGGGGCCGGAGCGTGGGCCGCCGGAGGCGGAGGAGCGGGTGATGCGGTAGGTGGTGGTGATGGGCTCGGCGGGGAGTGGATGGTGGGGTGGGCGAGAGGTGTGAGGGAGAGGTGGGGGAGGGCGGTTGTGGGGGCATGTCGAGGTCGGTGAGGGGGTCGAAGTCGTCGGCGGTGAGGACGATGTTACGGGCGCGGGGGGGAAAGGCGTTCTTGTGTTTGGATGGGGATAGTCTACCCATTCTTTAGGTTGCTGGGTTAGTGTGCTGTTGTGTGCGGTTGTGCAGTTTGGACTAGTGTAGGTTCTTTGGTACAGGGCTTGTAAGGTCTGGTCGGTGGGGGGTTTGGATGCGAATTGGCGAGACCTGGCTCATATTTACATGCAGCCTGAGCTGCGGAGAGAGCAAATAATAACATTGTAATGCGACCAAGCCGAATAAAGCTCTCTTTGTTCATCTGTTGTTGGAGGTACTGAGGCATTGTCGAATGCTTTGTACAGGCAGTAATGAAGCATCGGCCAATCAGAGTGCTTTCGGCGAAACTTGTCACCGCCGACCAATCGCAGATTGGCAGCAGACTTGCCATTGACCTTCGGATCATTGTCTTCACTCAATACCATTTATTACATTCGTCAACTTCAGAACCGGCCCGACAGGCGATACTCGCTGAAGCAAGACTTCGGAAAATATCTTAGGCATGAGCCCCCAACCCGCACTGCTTGCGGTCCCCGAATATGGGGGCCGAAGTAGCAGGTGCTTGCCTTCAGGCCTCCTATTGCCAACTTGTCTCCAATGAGAATAGGCCAATATGTCCACAGATCTGCCGACTGCCTGTGATTAGATTGGCGTAGCTCTTGGTTTGGGGTTGGACGTGCCGCTGTGTAACTGCGTGGTGGCCCGTGGCCGCTGTCCGTTGGCTCTGCGCGGCTGAGGTCAGCTCATCGCATTGAGCGAGAACGAGGCGTGATGTCATGGACGCCTCGTGGCCCCCAGGCACAGTTCTCTGAATGAATGTGTTACACAAATTCCAATGTTGAGTTTAGCTAAGCTCTCCATGCCTTATAGACATGGGTCTCCCCGAGACGCACTCCGTGCCTGAAACCCAGCCCAGCGGCAACGCTGCATCACAAGCAACACCATGAGGGCTCCGGTACTACTCTCATGCCTGGCTCTGGCTCAGCTTGGCCAAGCGGGCATGCGAGTACATGATGATAGCTTTCAGCCAGATGAGGTCCTTCGGGTCACTTATAACACGGTCAACATGGCCTGCAGGTCGCGGACCTCTGCAGTCATTAACGGCACCTCGCCCGGGCCGCCGCTACGCATCACGCCTGATCAGACGACATGGGTGCGAGTATACAACGACATGGAGAATGAGAACTTGACAATGCATTGGCATGGCTTATCACAATCCATCGCCCCTTTCAGCGATGGCACCCCACTCGTCAGTCAATGGCCAATACCGGTATGCAAACCCTTCCCAACCAGATCCTGCCTACCAGTAACCTCCTACAGCCGCAACATTTCTTCGACTACGAATTACATCCTAACAAGACCGAATCGGGAACTTACTTCTACCATTCCCACGTAGGTTTCCAGACAGTATCAGCCATCGGGCCCCTCATCATTGAAGACGTCGACGGATGTCCGTACGAATACGACGAGGAGCGCATCATCCAGATCACCGAATACTTCAACAAGTCCGACGACGCAATCGTAGAGGGACTCCTGGTATCTCCATTCGTTTGGTCAGGCGAGGCAATGGCCATCTTGGTCAATGGCAACAGCGCCGAAGCAAAGAGTGAAGCTACCGAGGACGACGCCGGGCTCGAAGGCCAATGCGGCCCAGAGCTCATTCGTGTCGAACCAGGAAAGACGTATCGCTTTCGAAACATTGCCGCGGCCGCACTCTCGGCCATGACCTACGGCATTGAAGACCACGACAACTTGACCATAATCGAAGCAGACGGCAGATACACCAAACCCGCCACCACCGACCACCTCGAACTCGGCTCCGGCATGCGCTTCGACTATCTTCTCACCACCAAGACCGAATCCGAGCTCACAACCCTCAACAAACACAACTTCTGGATACAAATCGAGATCCGTGACCGTCCCGTCAACTACACCTCATACGCCTGCCTCAGCTACGACGGCCAAGGCTGCGGTGCCGTCCCCTCCCAAAACTCCCCCATCATCACCCTCCCCCACGGCACCTCCTGGCTCGAATACACGCTCGAACCCCTCTCCCCCAACAACTTCCCCACCCTCTCCGACGTAACGCGCCAAGTGACCATCGTGACCGAACAAGTCAACATCTCAGGCGCCCTGGTATGGCACTTCAACGGGCAGCGCCTCGACGTCGACCACCCACGCCCGACCCCCTACCTCGTCGACATCTACCGCCAAGGCGCCGCGGCCATCCCCTCCCCCGCCCTCACCGCGACCAACAATTCCTTCTCCTCCGCCTTCAACGCCTACGCCGCCTCCCTCGGCGACGTCATCGACATCGTCTGGCTGCAACGCCCCAACATCCCTGCGGGCGGCTTCGACTCGCACCCTTTACACGCGCACGGCGGGCATTTCTACGACTTGGGCTCCGGCCCCGGATCCTACGACGCCGAGGCCAATGAGCGGCGTTTTCAGCACTATACGCCGGTGCTGCGCGACACGACGTTTTTGTACCGATACACGACGGATGCGGACACGGCGGAGGGCGTGGATCAGGGGTGGCGGGCGTGGCGCGTCAGGGTGGAGGATCCGGGCGTGTGGTTGCTCCATTGCCACACGCTGCAGCATATGATTATGGGCATGCAGACGGTGTGGGTGATGGGGGACGCGGAGGAGATCACCAGGGGGGATGGGCTGGAGTTGCAGGGATATTTGGACTATGGGGGCTCGGCGTATGGGAGTGACGGAGATGGTGGTGGGGGTGGTGGCAGTGGAGGGGGCGAGGGAAGCAGTGGAAAGAAGGCGCCCGTGGTCAAGCATCATTGGGATGGGGTGGGGAAGAGCCAGAATGAGCACGGGAAGGTGAAGTTATGAGGTTGCCTCACTTTTTTCGAACAGTCACAGGACTTTAAATTTGGGAGGCCGAGTGCCTGAGCTAGAAGAATATACCAAGAGTCTTGGATTTTACAACTCTCCCCGTCATCATCTCCAGATGTCCGCGGTGCAGCAGACAATGTAATCCAACTGAAGCCCCCCCCCCTGACCAGACCTTCGTACCTTTCTCAGGAAGACACGCCTGTGAGCGAAGTAGATGGCTAAAGGAGCCTATGAGGTTTGGGTAAACCAGGAGAAAGCAGCGCATGAAGCCAGTCAGTCTCATCAATACAAGACCAGAATCAAAAGAGCCAGCCTAACGCGACAGAAGGGCATGAAGGCATTAAATTCGCCCGGCTACAGCCATACTTCCTTCTGCGGGCCGGGCTAGCCAGCGATAACGTCCAAAGTACACCACGATTACGAATGCGACATCACACTGTTTCACATGCGCAGTCTTTATCTAACATCCGTCATTGAGGCAGGGCTCACCTCCCCCTTGCTCCTCCGTCCACCCATCCATCTCACAGGAGGCTAGGAGACGGCCAACATGCCACTTGCCTGCCAATCCTTCATACAGTAAACTCGTAAGTCTCGTATCATGCATGGCTTGAGTCTTGACCCTTGAGCGATATTGAACAAATCGGGTACTGTAGATGCAAAAGAATGCTTTTTACTCGGAAAGGGGATCAAGATCGAAATAGAATGGTTTCGTGATCGAGTCCTTCTGGGAAGGGAGGGAAGGGTGTGGGGGTCACTGATATGGGACATGGGACTGTTTGTGCTGTAGGAAATGGACATGGTTGGCAACAAAGATCTACAATGTGGTGGAGGTTTGGTTCATACAAAGTTCTTAGGAATAGGGTGATGTTGGGATCGGCAATATGTAAATGTGGGTTTGTGAGGTGGGTGTGTAAGAGATGGAGAAACCGAGGTGCAATGGTGATGGGTTCGGAAAATTGTGAGGTCAGTGGGTTTGCTTAAGCTTTCGATTGTCATGAGAGGGGGCTGTTGTTGTGGATTGCGTGGCGATGAAAGGTGGAAGTACTATCGACAGGAGCATGTTTACGCGGGTATGAGGCGGGGGGAAGGGGGGTGTGTGCACCTGATAAGTTATAAAAACTGGGATCGAATGTGATCCAGCATTTGCAGGGTTATTGACATGGTCATACATTGAGCACAACAAGAGAACTTGTTTTGAAAAGATATTGATCATTTCCGTCAATGCCTCAAATATGATAAAAAAAATAATTGGTCTTGTAACCATCGCAAGACATAACACCTCCAACGGCCGGCTGGGAACATGTTCGTAACTGTCCGCACTGCGGACTTTTGTAATTCTAAAAGTCGGTAATCAAATGCTCACAAAACGCTCAATCGTTTTTGAAGCATGGCTAATAACAATGCCTCACAAGTACATTCAGAATGAGGCCTCACTCGATGTACTGGTTCGGGTTGATGATTGTGAGAGGCCGACTTGGGCGTCAACGGGACTGTTGTGTTGCCCGCTACGCCGACGTGAAGAAGTGCATGCTGATTGCATCTGTTGTTTGGTGTGAGAGAACATGTCGCGCGAGTACGTGGTCATGGCTTGAACCGGGTCGGATTCAAAGTCGTAAGTGTGCTCGGGAGCAGAGAGAATTTCAACCTGGTTGGAGGAAGACATGGTGACGAAGAGAGAATTTAAGTGTTAAAGTACAATTGAGTGAATTGAACGGCGGAGGAGAGACGTTGCTGAATAGATCGAGGTAGAGGCGTATATGCGGAATTGTTGTTAATAAGACTGGGCTTGCTGATGATATCAAAACAAAAACTCATGCAAGGCAGCGGCCTGCCAAAATATAGGCCATGGCGACTGTCGCCCCCGAAGTCTGGACAGGTCGGCGGGGAGTAGAACCATGCAGTCAGCGGTGGAACCGTGACGCAGTGGGTCACTGTGTCCAGTCGCGTATGACGCATGAGTGGCCAACGCGCATGACGATCTCTGGCTCTGGACTGGAGGATGGGCAGAAGCTTCTGCAGGGTGCCGTCAGTCAAGCTACTCTGCCGGGCAGACTAGAGCGCTTGGACCAGCATCTTTAGCATGCATGTGGGCGTCGATGGCAAGCCTAGTATGAGATTCGTGAGACTGATATACGTATCGGGCCTATGACAATAGACGAAGACGTCGTTAGTGGAGAGCAGACCCTGCAGATCATACCCTCGAAAAAGGCTCTCTTGTGTTTGGACCAACGGGACAAGCGAGACCCTAGGGGTCTAGTGTTGACTCTGGCCCGTGTGTGCGCTCATCTGGACGCCATTCTGCATGCCAAAGTCAGCACCGATAGGAGAGATTGCCATCATGGACGCATCTCGACTGGAGCGCTGTACGTGGCCGGGTACTGCGATTGGTTGGGACCATGGTTGCGAGGCGTCCGGGGTCTATGGATGCTCCATCTTTTGGCGGGAGGCTCCTCGTTGAAAGGTCTGTAGGTGCCAGGGACAACCGGGGGAGCGTTACTCAACAAAAACAACAACAATAACAACATTTTCAAAGGCGGCTGAAGACATAGTTGGGACGATTCCTCAGCTGCGAGTAGTTCAGAGCGGCTGCAGCCACCAATGCCACCGCCACCGCCACTGGCATCATCATGCTTTGGCACCAGCGGCGGAGGAATTCAAGGGGTGGGCTGCGGCGGAACTCTAGGCCAAGGCAACCGGCGCGATGGGGAAGGGTCACAGCGAGGGAGCTGCACATCGCCGCCGTTGAAAGAGGCTCATGCGTCATAGGCTTGATAGGGATTAGTCGCTTGGCAGCCTCGCGGGGCCTGGCCCCTTAGTGCGGAGCTGATGGACCCCTGAATGATTCCCCCTGTGCCGGTTGCGTCAAGTGGACTTCGCTTCGTTCATGGCGATGTTTTGCAGAGCCGCCTCCATAGAAGAGCCCCATGTCCTACATCATATTACTGGAGTAACATCCTCTGCCATCGAGATGCGGGTGGTGCTCGCGGACGGCTTGACACCAACACCGATCATCATGCTATCGCTCATGCCGTGCACGAAAATGATATGACCACATGCTCATCATCATATCGTGCTCCAGCGACCATCACACCACGACAGAGCGCTGTCAGATGTCGGCTGTCGATACCACGCACCATCTACGATTCAGAGAGAGATGACCACCGCGGTGTTGCTGACCGTCTTGCCTTCGCATAATTGGGTCCAGGCAACGTCCAATCCACCTTTCACGCCCTTTCTGACGTCGAGTTCGTGGCCCAGAACCTGCCCTTCACGAGTAGTCCCCGCATTTCGCACCGTTTCGCTCTCCACCACTTTACGCCATCCGTTGATCAGCAATTCATGTGTCTCTCGTTGTCCAATCTCCTTCATGAGGGCCTCGATGATCGGTGAAGTGTTCAGTCGTACAGCTTGCGTTTTGGCGCCCTTCGCCATACGCTCCTTCATGTCCTCTTCTGTGTAGACTTTGGGTGCCGTGCCAATGGTCATGACTTGCACCGCTGCCTGTGGCCAAGTCGTCCCCAAGTGGGATGTGAGAGCTTCCAGAAAGTCGCCTCGACCGCCGAAGTCAAGTACCTTGACGTTATCCGCCCCTGTCTCCATAATCCATTGCGATACTTCGGGAGACCGAGCCTCGTCGTAGTCAGCGACGCGATGCTTGAATGGGACTTCAATGCCTTCAATACCACTCCTGCCACTGGCCGTCACTTCAACGACAGCCACCGGTCCACGTCCATCCGCACGATTAGTTGCAACCTGATGTACGAAACTGCGGCATGTCTTACTCCCGGAGCCCAGTGTGATCACAACAGACCGGGTTAGATCGGCGTCTGCCGCCGTCCATGGCGTCATGCCTGGGAAAGGTGACACAACTGGTTCCAGGGGCCATGCACTGAAAACGTATCGGTTCATCACATACCCACACTGAAAGATCACAAAGGCTCCGCAGCGCCATTGCCTGAAAGCTTCATTGACATCGCTGCTGAAATCCTGGTCCGCAACCGAATAGTGCTTATATAGCTCCATCATCGCATTCCTGCGTTCGCTGACTTCGATCCAGCGCTGAGGATCGTCCTTTGATTGGGCGAGTTCCAAATCCGCCAACATCGTCGATGTAGGAAGCATGCCGTAGAGCATAGTCCCCGCCTTCAGTTCCTCGATCGTACTCTCCTTGACCGTTGCATAACCCCAACCAGGAGCCACCGCGTATTGGTTGGCGTTGTTATATGGGCTTGGCAATTGTTTGGGCACAGTGTATGCATCGTACCAGTGGAGCATGTCGCCCAGAGCACAATAGGATAGGTTGTACGCTGCGAGCCCAAGCATTATAGGCTGAACTCGCACCGAGGACGGTGCCAAGGTGGGCAGCTTCGACTCGTCGATCTCAAAGAGATATTGCTGGTCGTAGTGCTTTCGGTCTACAATCCGTGCAACTGGTTTACTAGCAGCCATTTTGCTAATGCTTGGTCCTCAGTAAAGAGTCAGCTCTAAGTCCGAGGCCGGCAATGGCCACATAAGTACCCGTAGTGAGCAATGTAGATTAGTGCCAAGTCAGGCGACCAGCCAAGTAGATGCTCAGAAGAAAAGGTCGCATGCTGACCTCGCAACGTCAATCAACCAATCGTACCCGGTTCCCATAATGAAAGCCCATGCTGTTGCGTATAGCCTTAGGCTGTGGATGAGAATTCCTCTAATCAGTACTTCTCGGGTTCAAACTTTCCCGCCAATCGCAAACAGTGAGACCGTAATGATCACTTAAAATGTTAAGAATACCACACTGGGCTAACGTGCAGTCGGCTTCTAGCGACCATCATACGGAGGAAAGCCACCTCGAGGCTGGTAATGTGATGGAGCAGGGGGTGGTGGTGGTGGTGGGAGGGGTGGCCAAGGCCCAGACCAGTTAGGAGGTTTGGGAGGCGGCAGAGGTAGACCGTCCGCACCAAGGGGAGGCACTGGTAGAGACGGCATGCGAGGAGTAGCTGAGGCAAAAGCTTGCGAGTCGAAAGAGCTCGAGGCTGGAACCTGTTGAGGTTGTTGATGAGCTCCGTAGATTCCTTCCGGGCGGGAATCCGTGGCCGAGTAGCGAACTTGACTGACAGCCAAACCTGCGTGTTCTGGTGATGATGGTCTCTGAAATGCAGGCTTACTGTAGCGCCTGCTTGACGACCGCTCCGGACTCGAGTCACTATAGCGGCGTCGTTTCCGTGGCGAGCTGCTTCGGCTTCGGCTGCTACTGTAGCTCCTGGATCGATTCGTTCCACTTGCACCGTAGAATGCTGTATTGCGTCTAGCCTTCATCTTCTCACAGAATGACCGCGACCAGCCGTAGTAGGTGTCCCCAACAACTTCGCCAGCCTCATTGGTGTACGTGAGCTGACCCAGGTCATCAATATCGGGAACAATACCTTCGTCGTCAAAATGCTGGAAGGTACCCTCTATACCGTCAACGTCTTTGAGAAAGTCCTTGATAGCGTTGACAAGCGATTCATCGGCGGGACCAGCCGAGAATTGTAATGGACGGATTGCATCAGGTCGCATAGGTATTGTCTTGTTCGGATGGATATGCGGCATAAGATTACCAGCCGGAAGCTCGTGGAAGGGTAGTCCCGGTTCTCCATGTGATGCTGGCATCATGAATGGGATCTCCTTGGGGACCAGCGTCGTCGCTGTCGAAGCTTCATTCTCGGACACGTGTGCAGAAGGATCGCTGATGCTTTTGCGGATCTGGTTGAGGAGATCGGGAGCGAAGAATTCGTCTGCCTCCCAGATATTGACCAAGTTGTGCAGTCGGCCGCGTATCTTTGGCTTGTTCTCGGAGGCTGCTAAGCGAAAGATTTCGACAGCTGATGCCTGGCAAGCCTGAGTAAGGTTGCTTTGAATAGTCGGATTATGGGCATGGTATTTCGCGTGGTGTAGAAGGTCGTGCAGCAAGTAAAGACAGTGCAACCGTTGCCTGTATTGGGACGTCTTCGAGGACGAGTCCTCGGGAGCACTGGCATGTCTAACCCGAGCAGTAGCATATTTGACAAAGGCGCTCGTCCTCGAGGCAGACGGTACTATATTCTCGAGTAGCCATTGCTTGCACGTCTGGAGGTATCTCAGTAACTTGATCTAGATTTCAACGAGTATCACAGCAGTTTGCAGACCTGTATATTCGACGGCGAGCATTTAAATATCGCTGCCTCTAGGAGGGTATGAACACGAGGTACCTCCTCGCGGTCAATCTTGATCACATCAGGTCGCAGAAGAGAAGCTGCGAATGTGGCCTTCGCGACAGTCAGATGGTGTGATGCCATGGCGATTACCAGTACAGATGCGCAAGGGCGGGCATGGACGAGGTGGCAGTCGTACTGGACATGTACCAAAGATCACGGCCTGAAGCGAACTCAGCAAACCGCAGCCGGTTGCGCTTTCCCTTCATTGCCCTTGCCAAGCCGCCAACGGGAAAACCGCCTCGCCTGTAATAGCCCCGGTTCAGCCAGTACACAGTACGGCTCAGCCCCGACATATTGGAAACGTAGTGCTGACATTATCGTAGGAATGATTGGACCAATACACGGCTTACAAACCGCGGCCAGCTGTGCTATAGATTATCACGTTGCACCTCATGTTGCAGTCATAGCCCGAGGTCCTCCACTGGAGGTGCAATCGTTATATTGACAATGAGCCCCACAAGCGGCACGAATTCCGAGGGCGCGTGATTCTAAAGCTTGTATCCTCCACCAGGCGGGGCTTCTGAGGCACAAATACATGGCGAGAGTCGCGCGTGGTGTGACATTCCTCTTGCAAATGTCAGACTAAATTGAGAAGACCCTATCGCAGCAGAGGATTTCGGGTATCGTCAGGCCACGGACACACTTGTGGTATTCCAACCTGGTCTGGCGAAACCTGAGTGCCATTGCGCAATCTAAAGAGTCACCTTGCTTACCAAAGGCCAGTCTGCTCGTACGACCCGGCTTACATCTCTTCTGCATCTGGTATTGTGTTGTTCTTTCTGTGAGATTTTGAAAAGAGCATTCGTTCCTGCAAGCACTTTCGCAGCCGCTACACAGCACGTTTCGGCCATCTCGAATCACGTTAGCCGACATTATGGCCCTTCCAGTGGTGGTGTCCAGCTCTGTGGCACAAACAGCAATCCGACACTTTTCCGCACAGGCTACCAAGCCGGCCAGCAGGCTGCAGTCGACAGTTGCCGGATCACTGATAACAGCTGCGGTTGTTCTTCCATTTGTGCCACCAGCTCTTGAGTCCAAACGCGAACGAGAATCAGGACATCCTAATGCGCACATAAAGCATCATGCCCCGCTCTGCTGTCACTCATGATGTCGACAATGCACGACCCGGAAAACCCTTGAGAAACGACGAATGATGATCTGCTCTTAACGGCCACGCGCCGCACCAGGTTTCTGCGCAGCCATAATCTGGCTGCCGCGATGCAGACAACGACAGAGAGTTGGAAGACATCAGGATCGACAGTATATTAGAGAGGCGTTCAGATTCGTGGGCCATAGATATTCACAGGTGTGGGTTGCCACTCAATGTTGATACAACGCCATGCGCGCTTGCTCGATCAAAAGGCAGTTAACACCATTGACCACCTTAGCTGAACCTATCCCCTTTCTTACTTCTGAAAGGTTCAGCCGCCTCGTACTTGCTTTTCTGTGATATTCTCTGCTCGGCATTTTCCGGGGCATGTCCGACCGGCGCAACATCTTCGCTGATCTCGCTGCTTGGGCTTCCGGCATGATCGAGGCCCTTGGAGTTGTGTGTACCGCTGTTAGGGTCGGTTTGACGAGCTTTCTGACGGCCTGTTGATGAGCTTTCGATACGCTCTAGACGAGCCTGCTTCTTCATGATGGCATTGTGCTTCGCAGCTCTCTCGGCATTGATCTCTTTCTTTGCGAAATAATAGGCCCCGCCGCCGGCGACGCACAAGGCACCCCAACCAAGCCTGCGAATTCATGGTCAATTAGAAGCAATTCTCATTTGTAAGCGACGAAATGGAGCTGCGGATGTTGAGGGCTGTCTGACAGGCGAAACATACCAGGTTGAACGTATCTGGAACTCATGGTTAGCATGTGGCGTGATGCATCGGAGAGGTATCGTACAGTATTCATAGCGACTACCGCGAGGTTCTAATGGAACCTGTCTGCTGCCAGATGAGGAACCGATTTGGCCGAGAAGTTTAAGAAAGGCAGAACAGGTGTGATAGTACTAGTAAGGCAAGAGACCTAGTAGAGCAGAGGTCCAAAGGTCCGCAGCTCGCCGTTGAAGAAGTGGAGACTTCGGATATCGCAGCCGCGGGCGGGACAGGCAGCGCCACGCCGCAGCTGCGAATGTCAGTAGACTACAAGTATTCATGACTCCTCCAGATAACTCGCCACCATCTCTTCCTCTTCACTGTCGTGTGGAACTGACTTGTTTGAAACCTCCACTCTTCATCAATGCGGTGAGCTTACCATCATCTTGACTGTGCGTGCTCAGTCTCTGGGTCACCATGGCAGCCCTCAAGCGAAAGGCGATCGATGATGTCGGACGTGCAGAGCGAGCATCCAAGCGATCGAGTACCGCTCCCTCTACGCCCCGCAGTCTCGAGAGCGATGATGACTACGCTGGCTCCGATGATGCTCCGTCAGATGCTGATGACAGCGAGCGCGAGCACATTCAGAAGGCCAGAGCGAAACTAGACTTCGCTGCCATTACACCGAAACAGAAGCACAGATCATCTGCCGCCTTTGGTTCCAAAGACTTTTCATGGCAAAAACTGAAAGCGGATCACGCAAACCGGCCCATATGGATAGACCCTTCGGTCTCCGTTGGGTCACGAAAAGGTCCAAAGCTGACTCTCGAGAGCTTCTCTCCTCTAGCCGCTCAAGCCACTGATCTGCTCACAACCATTGCTGAGCCGCAATCGCGACCCTCGTACATGCACGAATACCGTTTCACCGAGCATAGTCTGTACGCCGCGCTTTCAGTAGGTCTCAAAGGTCCAGATATCATTGGCGCCCTTGAGAAGTTTTCCAAATCTCCTGTGCCCGAAACCGTCATAGAATTCATCAATAGGCACACCAAAACCTACGGCAAGATCCGCATGGTGCTTCGAGATAATCGCTTCTTTGTTGAGTCGGAAGATCGAGATCTTATCGAGTTCCTGTTGAAGGACCCAGTCATCGGACCATGTAGCCAAGGTCAGATCGAGTCTGGGACCCTGCAGAAACGAGCTGCTGTGATTCAAGGTACCAAGGAAGCCACGGCTATGCGACAAGCACAGAATCAGAATGAACCAAACCACTGGGAGTCTCGACCGCAGCAACAGTCTGTCATTGCTGACTTGCTGGATGAGGAGGGCGAAGAAGAAGAAACCCAAGAGATTGTGAATCATTTTGAGATCAAGGATGGTCAACGTGATACGGTTGCAAAGCAGTGTCTTGATATCGGTTACCCAGCCGTCAGCGAGTACGATTTTGAGGGAGATACCGTTAATGCCAATCTACCTATCGATCTGAAAGCCAGTACCTCGATTCGCCCATATCAGGAGAAGGCTTTGAGCAAGATGTTTGGCAATGGTCGTGGCAAAAGTGGAATTATCGTGCTACCATGCGGTGCGGGAAAGACACTCGTTGGCATCACCGCAGCATGTCACATCAAGAAGAGCGTTATTGTTCTCTGCACCAGTGCCATGTCAACCCACCAGTGGGCCAACGAATTCCGCAAATGGGCCGAGATCGAGCAACAAGACATCGCCATTTTTACTGCTGATTCGAAAGCTACCTTCCCGCGGGAATCCGGCGTACTAGTCACCACGTACAGCATCCTCACCAGCTCCAGTAAACGAGCGTATGATACCAATCAGGTGATGGAGTGGATTGAGAGCCGGGAATGGGGTCTGATGATTCTTGACGAGGTGCACGTTGTTCCAGCTAAGATGTTCCGGAAGGTCGGCAACATCAGTGCGCACTGTAAGCTTGGACTCACAGCTACACTCTTGAGAGAGGACGATAAAATCGGGGATCTCAACTTCCTCATCGGACCCAAGCTCTATGAAGCCAATTGGATGGAACTCGCAGATCAAGGCCATATTGCAAAGGTGCAGTGCGCCGAGGTCTGGTGCCCGATGTCCATGGAGTTCTACCTTGAATATCAGAGGGAGAGCAACCGCAAACGAGCGCTGTACTACATGATGAACCCGATCAAGTATCAGGTCTGCCAGTATCTGATCGATTACCACGAGCGGAGAGGGGACAAAATCATCGTCTTCAGCGACAACATCTTTGCATTACGCCACTATGCTGTCAGCATGAAGAAGTTCTTCATTCATGGCGACACCAGCGAATCCGAACGCATCGATGTCCTGAACAAATTTCAGAACGAAGATAGCGTTCGTACTCTCTTCCTCTCCAAGGTTGGCGACACTTCGCTGGATCTGCCAGAAGCCACCTGCTTGATCCAGATCTCTTCGCACTACGGCTCCCGAAGACAGGAGGCACAGCGGCTTGGTCGTATTTTGCGAGCAAAGAGACGCAACGACGAAGGTTTCAACGCATTCTTCTATAGCTTGGTGAGTAAAGACACCAACGAAATGCACTATAGTGCCAAGCGACAGGCTTTTCTAGTCGACCAGGGCTACGCCTTCAAGACCATCACTCACTTGGCCGGCATGGATAAAATGCCTGGGCTACGTTACAAGACCAAGAGTGAACGAATGGAGTTGCTCTCGCAAGTGGCACTGGAGTCCGAGACCGCCGCCGAGATCGAGAAGGTCCGAGATGACAATCTGTGGGGTGGGTTGAATGCAGCCAATCCAGGCAAGAAGAAAGTCAAACGCCAAACCGGTCTTTTGGCTGATGCTAGTGGCGGTGGAACGATGGCGCCGCTGTACTCGGAGCGAAACACGCAGCGGGGTGGGAAGAAAGCCAAGGGGCCGGAAAGCGAATGGTTCAAGAAGGAGATGCGCCGCAAGGAGAATGCTCGAAAGAGAGCCGAAAAACAGCAGGCCGAGGAAGGCAGATGAAGCAAAGGAAGCTTGCGGTTGATGTCGTGGGCGATGACAGTGGCTCGAGGCAGCTCCCAGGTGGTCTTTCAGTGGAGGTGAATTGGCCAGGCAACAATGTCGAGAATAACATTATGAAATGTGAAGTCGCAGTCTGTTTGCTGGCTATTCACTTGGTCTCCCAGCCACCATACAAGTCTTTCTTGATGATTCTTTGAAGTTCCTCCTGTTCTACTACACCTTAGTCTTACTGGCCACCATACTGGCGCAAGTTTCTGTTGCCAATCAGCGCTCGTCCAACGTAGCTGTCATGGCGTCGAACCGCATCCCTTCTGACAGCACGGCGACCTCGTCTGGCGCTGATGTGATGGAGGTGGACCTGGTCAGCAACCCATCCTCATCGCGCCGCACATCTCTCACCGCACCCTCCATCCACGAAACTCCGCAGACCTACACCGATCGCTTGCAGCACATTGCGCACCTACAAGCCCGTCTGCAGAACCTCCACCTAGATGCTCAGCGCGAGCTCAACCTGCAACCCAAATCCACGCAGCTAGAGCTTGGCACACAAACTCGCGGCATCTTCGACGCTTATGCTAAGCACGGTAGCGAAGCCCGCCTCTCGCAGTCGATCGCGGCCTTCCTTGGCTCCGAGCGCAATACCGATACCCTCCAGATCTGGTCGACGGATGAAGCGGCCGCCGCATCCGCCGCCGCCGCCCAAAAGATGATTCAGCTACGCATCCTCGCCGCGGCCCGCGCCATCAAGACGGCCAAGCACACCACCGTGGCAAACGAGATGCCTGGCCATATCAACACCATCCCGGACGCCGACATCACCGACTCACCGCTGGACGGGCGCCGCACCACCACGAACGACGAGCCCACGACCCCCTTGATCCGCGAATGGGAGTTTGCGCCGGTAGACATCACGCTCAGCATGCCCAACCACCTCGACCTCCCACCCACGCTGCTCCCCACCGTCTCACGCATCCTGAACGTGTACAACCTGCAGGCGAACGCGCGACTACACCACCACGAGGCCAAATACATCACGCTGCATCCGACACCGCACAAGACGGTTCACGGCTACGCACTGCTGCGGCTGGGGGTGAGCGAGCGCTTCGCCGAGTTGGTGGGTCAGCTGTTCGACACGGAGCACACGAATGCGATGGGCCTGTCGCAGGAGCGGCGGGCGTGGCTGAGGGAGTGTTACGAGAAGATGGGGGTGCAGGGGCAAGGCTTGAATCAGAGGGAGGCGGAGATGGTGGCGGGCATGGTGGGGTTGGATGTGGAGGGGGTGCAGGAGTGGTGGGAGGAGCAGGGGCGGAAGTTGAGGGGGTGGAAGGCCATGCGCGTGTGGATTGCGGCGAGGGAGCTGGAGTTGGTGCGCAAGGCGAAGCTGGAGGGACGTTATTAGATAGCTGATGATGGTTATGGTTGGGGCGCATTGACGTCCACTTCACCGTCGATGGCACGCCTCATATTCGGGCTGCAGTCCCAAGATACGCGAGCCCCCCAAGCCTCGGCTCCCAGCGGCTGGGCGGATCCAAAACTGCACGCGTCGCCCAACGCTTAACCAAGTCAGTCATGGCGCAGACCCGCCCGGAAGACTCGCAACGTCGGGTTGCCTTCAAGCGGTCATGGCGATGATCCGTACCTGTAGCTGAAAAGCTTCCAGAGAATATTCCATGACTGGTGCTACGAACTTGTTTCCCTAGCGCTGCAACAGCCTGGGTCAGCTCTTCAGGGTGGTGAGATCGAGACACAGTGATTCATTACTGGCAGCTAGAGCTCCCTCGGCACGGTGCAATTGTCCTGCCGTCGTCCATGATCATCGGTAAAGATGTCTCGGGCGCTAGCATGCGTACGACTACACCTTAAGAGCTCTAGCATTCTTCTACCCGGTACCCCGCATGCCCAAGTGAATCTACAGCGGTCCACGTGTAACCTTGTGATGGTGTAGCTGGTAAAGGCTCAGCTACGCCACCAACCTGCCTCATCAAGTAAGTACCTTTTAACGCAAGCGGCAATGCTACGTGGTTCAACCCGCCGTTGACATCATGTGCCGCGGCCCTGGCGTATGTCGGTGTGGCTACCGAGTACATAGTCATGGTCGTCCGTTGCTTGTTGCGAGCTCGAGCTTGAGAGGGCCGGTATCCTAAATCTGTCACCATCCCTTGAACATGGTGCTGCTCGCCATCATCACGGCCTGGGTGTCTTGGGCAGTCGTCACTACAGCATCGCCTATCTCGCGACAAGCTGCCTCTCGCTATGCACCTAGACCGGTGACGTGCCCGTCGACACCGCTTGTGCGCCAAGCCACGGGCATTTCGGACGCCGAGTCGAAGTACATCGCCGAGAGATACCTCAAAGCCTCTGAGGCTCTGCAGTCATGGCTCGAATCCGTTGACGACGGTTTCGCATCTGGTCACGGTGGCTGGGGTGACTGGCAGGGACATGGGAAAGGCCAGGGGAAGGCGCCTGTCATAGCACTGACATCAAGTGGTGGTGGCTACCGTGCTATGCTTGCTGGTGGTGGACTCATCAAGGGTTTGGACGGCCGCGAGGAAGTCACGACTGGCGTTAGTGGGCTCTACCAAGCTCTTACGTACGAAGCAGGTCTCTCTGGCGGATCCTGGCTGCTATCATCGCTTGCTGGCAACGACTATCCAACCATCAGCGAGCTGCAGACCAGCCTATGGGAGCCGGCACTGGAGCTCAGTCTCTTGGTACCTCAGATCTTGGTCTCACCTCAGGCGAATCCCATCTACACCGCCGTGGACGCCGATGTCGATGCCAAGCGCGCAGCCGGCTTCGAACCATCCATCATTGATCCTTGGGGCCGCCTGCTCTCCTATGGCCTTCTGCTCGGCCCAGACGGTGGAGTCGAAGACACCATGTCCAGTATAGCGGATTCCTCAAACTTCACAGCACATAACGCCCCCTATCCCGTCATTACCGCTCTTGGCGTCGAGGCCGGGGAATGTATTCCTGCCCGAAACGCAACACAGTACGAATTCCATCCTTACGAGTTTGGCTCGTGGGATGTCGGCGTAGACGCCTTCGTTGTCTCCGAGTATCTAGGAACATCCTTTTCAGACGGTCATCCCACTGGCGAATGTATCACCCACTATGACCAGCTAGGCTACGTCCTCGGCACGTCTTCCAACGTCTTTGCCGCCGCCTGCAGCGCCGTCCCAGCCAACAAGACCGGCGAAGCCTCTGCAACCGCCTTGGCCGAAAATCTCGCCGGCCTCGTCGCCCTTCCTGGACAACCCGGCGTCCCAGAGCGCGAGATCTTCGGCCTCTTCCCGAACCCGTTCCAGGGCTACTCCGTCTCCCCAGAAGTCTCGGCGCAAACAACGCTCGAACTCGTTGATGGCGGCGTCGGCGTCAACTACCAAGGCAATCCGATCTGGCCCTTCCTGCACCGCGACATCGACGTCATCATCGTCAACGACAACTCAGCCGACACGCCCACCAACTTCCCCAACGGAAGCGAAATCCTTAACACGTACAACGCCGCCGTCGCAGCCGGCCTGACGCGCATGCCAGTCATCCCCTCCGTTGACACCTTCGTCTCCGAAGGCCTAAACCAGAAACCCACCTTTTTCGGCTGCGACAGCCCGGACACCGCCACCATCGTCTTCATCCCCAACGTCAACTACACCTTCCCCAGCGGCGAGCCGACAGCCAAGATCCAGTATTATCGTAACGAAACCGAGGGCATGATCTCCAACGGCGTCATGACCGCGAATTATGGCGGCAAGGATAACTGGCCGCTCTGTCTGGCCTGTGGAATCATGAAGAAGAGTGGTGGGTCTTTGCCGGATGGGTGTGGGGCGTGCTACGATGAGTATTGCTTTAATTAGTTTGAGATGGAAAAAACAAACGGCTATATGTCTGATGGACTAGTGATGAAATGAAATATGGAAGCCGCAGAAGAAGCGATGATGTTGACGTGATCGAGATTTTGCCCAAGACGTGACCTGTTTCCTCTGTGCTTTCCTCTCTTTTCCCTCTTTCCCCAAAGATGCACAGCAAACAAAGTCCCCTTCCCCCCCTTTTCCCCCTTCTCAAGCCCGTCTTCCTAGACTTGGAGCACCAAGGTCCGAACTCTATCGGACCCCTGCTCCTGCAGGCTGCGCCAGCACCGGCATTCAAAGCGAAACCATTTCGTTGAGAGCCTGAATTCCAAACGAACCAACGAAGCTGGCTGGCAGTGTGGGAGTCAACACTTTGTGCTTTTTGAATGAACTAAGAAACAAGCATATGGGTGTGTGTGTGTGTGTGTGTGTGTGTGTGTGTGTGTGTGTGTGTGTGTGTGTGTGTGTGTGTGTGTGTGTGTGTGTGTACGTAGTATACATGTAAAGCTTTATTCCCCACCATAGAGGCGTGTCTCTGTATGTCCTTGTAATCTTGTCTGTACGGTGGTATATGTTCTGATCTGCTCTGCTCTCAGCTCTGTCCCAAACTCTCACAACACCAACCTCACCGGCAGAACCCAATCCCCGCAAAAAGCACTTCTGCCCATCAATTACATGCTCTATCGCCCCATGCCCTGACACAAGCTTGACTTGCTGCATAAACACAACCCCCCATCCATCCCCCTTACAAAGCAAAAGCCACAACGGCCAACGACCCCGCCAAACCCATCATCACAACATTGGCACCACCCTCATACTTCGCCGCCGCCGCGCCGCCCGTGAAAGTCGAGACCTGCGGATTCTGCGCCCCGGACGTGACACTAGCCACCGGACCACTGCCATTGCCACTGCCACTATCACTGGGCTGAGCTGCAGCAGCAGTGGGTGCGGCTACGGCGGCAGTGGTAGGACCAGCCTGTACAGGCTGGGGCATGGGCACGAGGCCGACATTGGGCGGCGGCGGTGGCGAAGACGGCGAATCAGACGGCGCGGAGGAGGCACCACCACCACCACCACCAGCTGGTGACGCAGCCCAGGCTTGAGCAGCTGGCGGCGTGGTGACGAACGTGACTTGTGGGACGGTTACGAAGACGGTCGTGGTCTGCACGGTGCCACCAGCGGAAGTGGCGGTGATGGTGTTGACGAGCGTGATGGTCGTGCAAGGGACCGAGGAGGCGGGCTTGTTTCCGCCGCCGTCGCCGCCGCCGCCTTGGGGGCCTTCGGGCTTGACGCCACCACCGGGTGGCACTACTACAGCCGTGGTAGTGGCGACTGGTGGTGAGGTGGGCGGGGGGCCGATGGGCGTGACGGTGGGGATTAGGGTGATGGAGGTGGGGACGTCGGTGCAGATTCCCGGGTTTTGGGGCACGAAAGGGGCGCAGATGCCGGCGAAGTAGCTCAGGGCCGCGGTGATTTCGGCGTCGGACTTGGACCAGGCTGTCACGCAGGAGATGACGCTCTTGGTGAAGTCGGCGTTGGGGCACATGCAGGCGGCGTCGCTGTTGGAAGTGCATTTGGCGAGCGACAGCCAGGTGTTCATGCAGCGTGGGAGGGTTTCGGGGCAGGGGGACTGGGGTGTGTCTGCGGGTGGTGGGGGAGGAGGCGGCGGAGGGGGCGCGGCGCTAGTTGTTGAAGGTACAGCGGATGTTGCAAGGGTAGAAGGTGCTGAAGAAGTCGGTATCGTGGTGGAACTGGCTGGTGGCGGTGGTGGAGGGGGAGACACTTGGGTGGTTGAAGACGGAGGTGGAGGCGGGCTAAGCTCACCAGTCGACGATGGAGGTGTTGGAGGCAGTCCAGGCTTTGTGGGCGGTGTCTCACCGCATTTGGGGCAGAATGTGACCGTAGATGTCAGGGTCGTGGTGGACAGGGTCTGTGTTGTCTGCGTAAGCGTTATGTTGCCAGTCGTCTGCGTCAAAGTCACATCACAGGTAGTGAGAGTCACAAATGTGAGCTCCGTGGTGACTTGTTCAGAGGTGGTCGTAATGGTAGCCGGCGCAGAGGTAGTCGAGGTAAGAGTCTTGGGCAGCTCCGTCGTCGAGGTCAGGGTTTTCGGTACCTCGGTAGTTGAGGTAGTTGAAACTGTGCTCTGCGATGTGGAATTAGTATACGGTGGCAATGTAGTGAATGTCTTCGATGTATCAGGAACGGTAGTGGGCATGGTAGTCGTATGCACGGACGATGTGCTTGTGCTCTGGGAGCAGCTTGTGCAGCTCGAAGACGCATGGGTTGTTGTGGATGTCATCGTGGTGCTCGTCTTGGAGCTTTGGGTCGAGATGGTGGAGGAGAAACTGGTACTTACAATCGTGCTGACCTGTGTGGTCGTAGAGGACTCAGGGGGAGGTGGTGGCGGAGGAGGAGGAGGAGGAGCAGAGCCCTCGCAGTCAAAGTCGATCTTGTGAATACCAATCTTGCAGTCTCGACCGTTCTGGGGGGTCTGGAATGTCACCGTCTTCGCACCGCCGCATTGCTTGTTGGAGATTGTAGAACCGCCCGCGGAGCATTTCTGCGTCTGCTTGCAGGTTGATCCATCAGGCATATCAAAGACCATGTCAATATCGGTGTCAAACTCGACCGTGACGTCCATGGTTTTGATAGAGAAGTTTTTGTCGGTTGGACAAGAAATCTTGGGAGATGTAGACCTGTCCTTGGTACAGGTACCTTCAATCACTTTTTGCTGCTGCACCTTAGCATGGGGAACTGGTTAGTGTTCGGAGTTAGACATACTTGAAATCCAGCACGAGCCTCCAGGGCGCGTCTCCCCTTGCGACCAGTGAAGGAATCCTGGCAGTTGAACCCAGAAAAGTCAAAGGAACCAAATTTATTGAAGTTGCCAGAAGGTAGATCCTTCCAGTCAAAGCCTCCCTTTTGCTGATCTGTGCAGACATTGTTGCTGTTGGCAGGATTGGGGAAAGACTTTGCAGCGCCCCAGTTGAATGTGGCAGCCGCCGGCTGTAGGAGCAAGACGGAGGCCAGTAGGCCAGCACTCAATGCGACCATGATGGCTGACCAGCAGTGATGCTAACTTTTTAAACGATAGGGGTGGTTGAGATATAAACGACAGACTCAATGCTTGTGATGAACGAACGTGGATAACGAAAGACAGCAAATGAAATAGAAGCAAGTATGCGCGAGGGCAAGAGGCTGGACGACGAAACCTGACAGACAGAGGCAGACATCGCGGCTTTGTATATCTTTGTCTTAAGATACTCTGGCAACCATTATCGCCTGCCACTTACACGTGTGCGGCTTTGTCTGACTGTCGAGGAGTAGAACCAAGCGTTCCCAAGGCGCGCGCAAAGAGCAAGAAAGTAGGGAGTGTTTCGGGCGACTGCTCTCAACCAAGGAATCTGTGAGTGTCGGGCAGTATGAAACGTTTCGGCCAAACTATCCTCACATGGTAGCCCGGTCGATGTGGATAGATGAAGACATGGAGCAAGAGCCGCATCGGCAATGATTCCCGGACCATGAGTCTCGTAACAAAGCGCCAGCGGCAGCGTCAAGGCGCCGACCGCGTCGTGGTGGTGAGCTAGATGTCTAGCTCAAGCGCGTATGCCCGTGGTACTCTTGGGCTCGATATAGCGATGAACCCACTATTCGGGCGGTGCCGATGTCTCACAGAGCCTCAAAGCTTAGACGAGCATTATCCGATCGCTTCGAGTCGCTGAGAGGAGTTCGCGCGTGGCGTGTACGGAAATTGCGGCGGCTGAAGGACTTGAGGTTGAGGAGCGAATGCGCGGCTCTAATTGGCCCAGACGCGCGCAGCCTTGTTTCAAGCTGCTCCCGGTCTTAGACCGACACAGTATTGCCATGCACTTCCATTCTCTACAGACATAGTAGCTAGCGGCAGCAGATTCGATAGTGGTGCTTATCAAGCGACAGGTTATGGTGTTCCAGGCCGTCGCTGATGACGCCTGATGACTTGCTAGGGAAGCCAGTCAGGTCAATATAAGCCTAAGACGGTCACGTAGGAGTTGCGGCGTCGATAGATGATGGTCTGGCGACCCGGCAAGTCCGGGTGGGAAGTGATGGCATGTTATCATATGTCTAGGCTCGCACCTTCGTTCTGCTAACAAGCTACCATCCGAATTTCTCCACGTGCACGTCTATATTCCAGCCCCAATGTACAAGCGAAGCCACACTGTTGCGAACGTCTCGAACCAAGCTTTCCGGCCCGCTGCAGACGACGACGAGCTTCTCACGTTTCGTCGTTGGGGTGTCGGTCTGTAACAGGGTAGGAGAGACGTCCTCCACCCACGCACGTAGTTCGGATCGCAGGTCTGGACGATGCCCATGAACCCCGCCGGTCTCGAACTTGGCGTCGACCAGATCCGCCGCAACCTTACCGTCTGCCTCGACATTGCGTGCTGAGGTCATTGGCATCCTGCTTTGCCCTCTGATAGTGTCGTAGCGAGGGAAGGTCGTAAGCCATTCGTCACTACCGGCATCCTGTCTGACCCAGATATGCGAATGCTTCGAGTTCAGTGGTCTGAAGCTAGTGATCGAAGACTTGACGAGTTGCCCGTTAGCATAGATCGTTCGCCGGTTCAGCAGAGAGTCAGCCCAGGATTCGACGTGCAAGCTCCATGCCAGGGGGTAGGTGACGGCAATGCCACTGCCTCCTGCGACCAGACAGACCCTGTCCGCCTTCTTTGTGGCATCAAGGGTTTCAGTTGACCCGTACGGCCCATCAAGAAGGACTTCGGTGTGTTGATGGAATTTGGCGTACTCGAGGAGCTCTCGGGAGAAGCCATCTTGAGCGCGGATTGTTAGCTGGAGTGTCCAGGGCCCAGTGTGAGATACTGGCGGTGCCGGTGAGGCAATGGTGAAAGGATGTGCTTGTAGCCTGTGCTTAGCATAGCCCATACCGGGCACTGTAACAAACACATGCTGTGATGGCAGCCACCCCTCGCGGATAGTGACCTTGCTCAACCATCGGCGAGCCCGGATCGGGATGTCGCAGTATAGCAGAACCGTCTCCTGATCGGCAGCTACTTCGAGTGTAGCAATGGATTTCTGACTTGATAGGCATGTGCGAACAACAATCCGGTCAAGAGCCCAGATGCCAAAGCTCGCCAGCACGTACGGTCTGCTGTTGCGGTGGTGGAAGAAGAGGAATATAAGTGCAGTTACCTGCAAAACAATGTGAAGAACCAGAAAGCGCTCGTAGAAAAGACGCCTGATCCACCCTATGCTGCTGATATATATGGCGAGATATGACACAAATGTGAACATACCCAGGAGCCCGACCCTGCCGGTGATGAAGCGCGACAATGGAAAATGCAACGGCCGGAGCAAGGTATACCAGACGCCGAGCATACCGAATGAGTGCATTGCGGCCAGTGCGATCATCCACTCTCCAAGGCGTCGATGAAAGATGTTCAGCCCTTCGTAAGTCCATCCAGTCAGGAACTGGACCGGCTGATTCGACTTTGCCCCAAGAAGATACAAAACGGGCAAGTTCATGACAAAGCATAGACCAGCGCGATCGGCGAAAGCAAAGAGCATTGGTACACTGAGTGCCGTGTGGAACAATAGGTAGAAGATGTTGACACCGATGAACAGCCCGATTGCTGCTGATGTGCCGTTGGCTGGCAATACATTGGCTGGTGCCGTTACAGCAGGAATCGGACGTGGCTGATAGATCCTAGCTGCATTGGCCCAGCTGACAAGTCTTAAGAACAATGTTCGGCGCCTGACGTGCGTATCCTCGTATTTACCAAGTAGAGGCCGACGCTCAAAGTCTTCCACATCATCTGAGCTGGCGTCGCCTCGTAAAGTACTGCTCGAGGATTCGAAGGATGCGGGGGTATGACTCTGCGACTGCGACGCCCTCCGTGACGGCAGGAGTCTTTTGGTCCATCTCAAAAGCCCGACAGCCAGTAGAGAAGCCGCAAGGACGGCATAGTATGTTACTACGAATTTCCTGCTGAACAGGACAGCTTCCACGAGCTTTCGGAGCGCGGGAGATCGGGGATCGAAGGTACGGTCGTCGTCGGTGGTGAAGACAGTGGCTTTGAGGGACTCTCGGATTGCTCGGAGCAGCTCGGAAGGCAGTATGCTGTCTTCCATCGCCGCAAGCTGCTGCAAGCAGCCAACGTGTCAATAATCGTAGTGCGCAGGCTGCTCATCTGAAGTTGAAGAGTGATGATGTAGATGATGTGATAAGATAAGATAATGCTTATTTGTTTAGCCGAATGAGCCGAGGCTGCCACCCCTTCGACTTCAACATTCATCACTGTCGATTGCACATTCTTTTACCGGTCACAGCAATGGCTGATATGTATGCAACCGACTCTCATCCGTTGCTGTATGAATACTGACATTATTTCGTACCTTGTTCAATACTTGCAGCTAACGCTATCTACCACTATTAGACTTCGACTACTCACGCCACAGCAATATTCTGCTGCACGACATTGACACCAGAGATTAGGATATTCTCCGCCTGCATGTCACTCTCCCAACTAGCGTGCACGGTCAAAGTCTCTTTAGGGAACAGAGTGATGTAGTTGTCCGTCCAGAATGCCGGCAGCACTTCGTTGCCCACTGCATCGACCAATGTCAGTCGAATAAAAAAGGCCGGGATCCCAGACTGGTTCTCTATCTCGACGCGGGTGGTGGACATGTTGGCTTGCTGAGATCCCCCTGACACTGACACACTCAACGATGTGTTTTCCATACCGAACAATGCAGTCATGTCCGCGAACTCGGTCACTGGCGTGGAGTACCAGCTGCTGTTGGTCCAATTGAGCACATCGTTCTGGGCAGTCAGCCAGTAGACATTGCGGCTCAGCACTGTTCCGTTGCCATCCTTGAGGAGCAGTCGCAGAAAGCCCACGTCGGTAATGTTGTCGATTCCCTGCACATCATCCAAATATTGAGCCGAGTTTGGGAATGCCTCCATCCCGCTCTCCTGATGACTCAAGCTCGTCCCATTGAGGTCAATAAGGTCGATAGTCAGATTGCGTGTGCCACTTGAGTTCAGAGCATGGCTGACCACATACAGACTCTGTTGATCGTAATTATAGACCGCGTGCTCGAGCCGACTTCCAACTTTCGTGCCGTAATAGGAGCCAGCAGCGGCCAGGTAGTAATCGAACAGTTGCCAATGCAGATTGGGCCAAGCTCCATTGAGCATCCAATATATCAGACCTGTGGCCGGGCGCATGTCCGACTTTCGTGCGGCGAAGCCCTCGAATTGAGATCGTGTTGCTTCGTAGTCCATGATTTGAGCTTTCACCAAGTAGTCTTCGAGACTGGTGGGGTCGCCATAGCGCTTGAAGAGAGCTTCATTGTAGATCGATCGATCGTAGAAACTCGACACATTGGTCGACATGTGATATAATCCCTTGTCAGGCTCTTGCCAAAGATCATCAAGATCGTCTTGGGACAGGAATTTGCGCAATGATTCCATCTCTGGCGTTCCGACGCCTGCCCCAAGCTCACTTCCGAAGCCAAAGGCAGCGCCGAGTTCATCGCCGTACCAGTATATCGGCGGTACAAAATCATAGGGGCCCTCCATTTTCATTCCCGACGGCCCGAGTAGTTCTGGGTAGCCGCGCTTTGCAGCACTGGCAACAATTGGGTTGGGCCAGTCGTACCTGTCAAGACCATTGACATATATCTGGGTGGCTCGATTGTCAGGCCAGAAGTCAGATCCTACTAGGAATGCCAACAGACTGGGGTGGGTCTGCATCATCGCGGCCTCATGGAGCATGGATACATTTGCAGTTGTGTAGTCGACGTTCGTCCATTTCCCTCCATCGGCTTCGTCGTTGTAAGCCCAACCTTCCCACTTGTCACAGCATTCCCAGCCCGCCATGACCATGATCCCCATTTCATCGGCCAACTGATAGAGCTCAGGATGTTCCTGCTTTCCCTCCAGACGGATAGTGTTGAGACCCATATCCAAGACCAGCTGAAGCTGGCGACGCGCCCGCTCCAAATCGAATCGATAGAAGATATCGGCAGAGTATCCCGCACCCTGTACGAGGAACGGCTGACCATTGACTAGAAAGACAATGTCATTCCATGAATTGACGTGACTCGAGACGTGACGTATGCCGAAAGAGCGAGACTCAGCAATGTCGGACACGATGCCATCAACAGAGGCAATTGCATTGACCGTGTAAAGTGGTTGAGCACCCCATTGTGCAGGCCACCAGACTTGTGGTCTCTCGATCACAATAACCAAAGATACTGTCTTCTCCTCGCCTGCTTCGAGTGAGACGATTTGAGAGGCATTGTACCGGGTACCATCTTCTGAACCGATGACGACGCTGATTTCTGTGCTGGTGGACTGATTCGCGTTGTTCAGGACATCTGCACTAACGACAGTCGTCACAGACTGCCTCCACGCATACTCAAAGTCGGTCTTGATTCTAGGGACAGAGATAGCAATCGGTCCGGTTTGGTGGAGGTTTACTTCCCTCCATACGCCGGTGCCATTGTCCGGTGGATAAGCTGATGAAGTGAGTCAGATAAGTACAGATAAGTAATACATGGAGAGACTCGGTAGGACAGACGGGGACACATACGGTTCCAGTCAACAAAACCCATGGCAAAATCTCGAAGGTAGTTGGTAGGGTAAGCAGTGATGAGGAGACAGTTTGGACCATCTGCGAGAAGGTGGGTGATATCATATGTTTGACCCCCGTACGCACCTACCTGGGTCTCGTTCGAAGCGACAAGCTCTCCATTGAGGTGAATATCGGCTCTTGAAGTGATTCCGTTGGTCACCAGGAAGTAGTGCTGGCCAGACTGCAGGGTCAGATCGAACTCTTCTCGGTATACCCACGGGACTTGAAAGTCTGAATAGTCGACCAGTGTCTCGAGGTGGTCGGAGAAGAAGAGGTCCGTGTCATTGTAGACGGCATTCTCAACTAGACCTGCAAAGACTGAACCACGGTATGATACACGATACCATGAGGAAACGTTCGCGTCAGGTCGAGATAAACTGCTGAGATCGCTCGGAAGACCCGCTGTTGAGTGCAGGTACCATCCCGGTATTACTGCAGTGTCGCCAGCTGTTGTCAATATCGACTGTGCAGTGGTCAATGTCAGTTCGCCAAGCAAGACTATCAATAGCCAGGCGGAGGTCATGATCGGTGCTAGCTGGCAAGAGGTTGAGATAAGAATAAGTACACGATAATGATACTCACGCCTTCGACGGAACGTTCAGCAACTCGTTGACCTACCGGAGTGTGACTTTGACGGTCGATTGAAGTCACTATGTAGCTCCCAAAAGTGAGGTACCTGGATCAGTAGCATTGGGAAGCTGCAACCCTGTTGATATGCAGGTGCAACTTGGATGCGGGGTTGCCCGCAGCGTCGCAGACGTTCTAGACTGAAATCAAGAAAGTCCAACGCGGACAATTACCCGTTGCCTCATCAACTTAAGCGATGGCTGGGGATTCGACGTGTCCTCATCATGAATGAGAAGGCGTTGAAAGCAAGCTTGACGGCGATGAATGAGGGCCGGCGCCAAGCCTCGTCAGCCTCGCCGCCTTGACCATTCCGTACACTCTCTTCAAACGTCTGTTCTCTCCCTTCCAACAGGAGCCTCGACGCTGTCCTATGATCGAGACTCGACATCTCAAGGCTTTGCCTGATGTTGCTAGCACAACAAAGACTTGCCCAATGGCGGCAGAGCTTGGACCCTATGTACGCGGCTGTGAACCACGGCAACCTCAAGCCCTTTCCGCCTTCAGGTCCTGTGTTTGGCTACCGTTCGCAAAGGATATACGAGTCAACGATCGACATGCGCTGAACAACCATGGGACTCTGCAGAAGCTGTTAACGGCTATGAGGAGCAACAAATCTGGTAAGTGACGATGCGATACCTGCTGTCGGAAGAGGAGGCCCGTTCGCAAACAAAGCGCTCGATCCATCCGAGGCCCCGTTCACGCTCACTGGATTCTTTCCTTTGATTGCAACCGCACAGAGCTACGCATTCCAGTATCCAGATCTGGTTGTTGCTATACCTACTCCAGCAAAACACTGGCAAGGCTTTGTTATATCTCCTATTAAAACCACAGCCATTATAGTCGTGTCAACTTTGAACTCTAATCCTTCTTGTTTATACTGCTCCTACCTCTCCCCACGATCGTTTGAGTCTATACAGCAGTCACAGGATCATCGCATAAGTCCAGAAATATGTATCGGTCATATCTACCCCTGCTTGCTGTCATCTCGGCCGCTATTGCAGCCCCCCAGAGCAGCGGCTTAGAGGGCCTAAGCCCCTGTGCTGTAAGCTGCCGAGATCTATCGAAGCCGACAACCACACTGACATCCTCTCTCTAGCAAAGTGCCGCTCTCCTCGCCATTGGCTCCACCAATTGCCAGGCCACCGACACCGCCTGCCTCTGCACAGGAACTGCCTTCCAAGATGCCGTCAAGGCCGGCATTGCTACCAGATGTGGCGACGCTGACGTGACGGGTACGTCCTGGCTTTCCTTCGATGCCTCGAGAAGACTTTACTAACATCTCTTCGCAGCCACCGAGGAATGGGGCAAGACCTTCTGCGCCAACGCCGGCGTTCCCGTACCTAGCAGCTCTGCCACCGCTGCCGAGCCAGATACCGCGTCCGAGCCAGGCACCGTCGAGGCGACTTCCGTCCCGACCGCTACTTCAACCAGCTGGAACGACTACGAGGGGGACACGGCTCCTGCAAACACGACCACCACCTGGGTGAACGGCACCTGCCACCGCTGCGACGAGGGTCAAGGTGATGCCACTGCGCCCAGCAACAACACTGCCCCCAACGCTCCCGCACCCACCCCGCCCGTCGAGACCTGCACCGGTGGCTGCCAACAACCTGGCAGCGCCAGCGGCAATAGCAGCGCTCCCAAATACACCGGTGCTGCTAGCCAATTGGTCCCCGCCGCCTTCTCCGGTGCTGCCGCCGTCGCGGCCTTGTTCGCTCTCCTATAAAAACACCCTCCCACAGGACCAAACCAATTTTCTTTGAATCTTTTCTTGGCATAGACAAAGTCTTTCATTCTTCTGCGTCTATTTTCGGCGTTTAGGATAGGGGTCAAGGCGGGACGCATAGACGGAGCTGGTGGGGCGGGCCAGAGAATTGAGGAAAACCTAATGAACCGCCAACATTCAATTCGATATATCTTTCCTTGAGACGGGAGTCCGATAGCTAGCGATGAGCTGGGTTGCGTGCTCACTGAAGCCTCGCTCCAATGGGGTGGGACTCGAGGCAGGGTGTACGCGACGTGAATTGAGTGGTCAAATTGAGATGGTGATTAATGATGGTGATGGCACCCACAGTCAGCAGCAAGCAACCTTGTACCACTCGTCGGATGGACATTAGCTCTAGTCACCCTCAAGCCTAATTACGGAAATGCGCGTGTGATCATTGTTCACTTTGTCTCTCATCTATATCAATCAACCCAAAAAGCACGTTTTCCGCCTTGGCGATCTATGCTATGCCCCTCCCTCAGCCACAGACCCAGCAGCATCCAACTCAGCCAGCATGCGCCGCAGCATCACGACCGCGCCCTTGCTGAGCGGTCTCAAAAACGCCTTCGTGGCATCGCCCGTCGAGCCCGCCGCATCCATGAGCTGCACCTCCTGGCTCTGCTGCTGGTCTGACTGACCGTCGTTGTCGACCTGCATGGCGCTCGTCCTCACCGCCTCGCTGCTCTCGATCAGCCGACGCCCCCGCTGGAGAATCTTGAGCAGCAGGCCTCGTCTCTGCTCTTCCTGGCTCTCCTCGGCCTGATCAATGGCCCCCATCTGCTCTTGCTTGGCCTCGTCAGGCAAGAACAGCCACGCCAGCACGTCCTCTACGCCCCTGGGCGGGCGCTCGAGGGCGTGCCGCACGAACCCTCTGGCCATGACGAACGCCTTTTCCGCATACTGGGCTGCCTCGAGCCGGTAGCCGCCTTCCTGCTCGTAGCCCTCGAAGCCCGCCTCGTTGAAGAAGGGGTTCCGCACCATCACCAACCCCTGCAGACTCACCAGCAGCTGCAGGATGGTGGCGTCTTTGCTCCAGCCCTCGCCGGACTCCTTTCCGGGCCATGTGCCCAGCAGGCTGAGACAGATCTTGCCTTCCTCGTAGAGATTCGGGTTGATGCGGCCCAGGCCGGACGTCCAGCTGTGGAAGTGTGCTATGGGCGGCTCATCGGGGAATTTGGGGCCGAGGTAGAGGTCGACGAGGAAAGGCGCGTCTTCGTAGGGCGTGTCGGGTGGGCCGATGATAAGGCAGCGCAGCAGGTCGAGACGGGAGTCATATGTACGGACGTAGATCTGCCCGGGGGGAAGCGAGGAGGCGAGGGTCTTGTGCTCTTTGCGGATTCGTTTGAGAAAGGTTGAGGAGGTACTGGGATGGAGGTCGGCGGAGTATTGGTCTGCGGGTGGAAGAATGTCGAGGACTTCAAAGGGTAGAGGTGGCTCCGAGGGGAGGTGTTGGCGGAGCGTAGCGAAGCTGCCAGAACGAGGTGGAGCAGTGGGTGCACTAGGCAGCGACACGGCAGTTTGGGTGCTAGCATCAGCCATTTCGACGTCCTCATCGATATACCCATCCTCATCAGCCTCGAGATGTTGGGCACCGGCCGTCGTTCCGTCGCTGAGTTGACTACCGCTCATGTCTTCTTCGGCAGAAGTCCAGGCGTCGTCATCCTCATCAGTGTCCAAGCGAGCGCCACCTTCGTACTCGAACGACTGAGAAATAGGTGACGGGCTCCGACTATCATCTCGACCCTCAACATAATCTTCCCACCATTCCTCCAAGTCTTCTTCAGCATCGTAGTCTTGAACGCCGAGCTCGTCAACGTTGATGCAAGCGAGTACAACGTCCAGCGGCAGCTGGGTATCGCGGCAGATCTTTCCACCTCGCATTCTCACGGTCAAGGTACCATCCAAACCAATTCCAACAATCTCGCCTATCCAAGTGCCATCACCATTATCACCTTCGCTACTGATCGCACGCTGTGTCTCTTCGATGTGCTTTGCATGCATACACGTCTTTGCACGAGTGATCAATCGGTCGAAATCGAGCGCTGGGTTTGTTGCCATCGGGAGATCGTAGGCTTCGTCTAATTTCTTGTTCTTGATATTCTTGCGCAGCTCTTCAAGGGTTGTGTTTGGTGGCAATACGACAAAATCGCGTAATCGCTTATCGAAGGCTGGGAAGGTCATGATCTCGTACAGCGATACCTCCTCTATAGAAGAGCTGATCGGTCCAAACCACGATTCAGGGCTGAGGAGCTCGCCAGCTTCGATGAGGACAACCTTGGGCTTCTCAAACCAGCGTACCTTGGCCACCCGCTCCTGATGGTCGACAGCTTGCACTATGCCTACTTTCGAGGGATGCAGATTATGCGGACGTTCGAAAAATGCCATCTCGTTGAAGGGAATAAATTGCGGCGCCGAAGCTCCCACTCCATCGTGTCCCACCAGCGATTGTTGCAGGCCGGCGCGGTTGAGAACCGCTTGACCCGGCGTAAGGGCTGATTCGAAAGCGGCGAATCTGTGAAGCTCATTCGCTGTAATAGTCGTTTCAGATCCATCTTGCCACTGAACTACCACCATTTGCGTTTTGGACACGATTTTCAAGATATTCAGGTCCCAACCCGGACAATGTTGTGATGAGGAGATCCTACGGAACGCACCATGCCGAGTTCCGTGCACGCCCGCGTACTTGACGCTTGCTGCAGTCGGATCGCGGAACCTCACCTGATCACCTGGTCTTAGGTCTTGATAAGCACCTGTCGACCGTGCTTGTGACCCGTTGTTGAGAAGGGCCACGGAACTGTCTGTCTGCGAACGTGCGGAAGGATAGGAAGTGCCGTCGCATATCTTCAATCCTTCTCGAGGCTTCAGCTCGGTAGGGTTTCTGTATGCGTTGATGTTTTTGTATACCGTATGGCGATGTGAAGGATGCTGGAGATCGCGAATTGGCTTCCGAGTGAAGGGACTTGGTGTAATCCAACGCGCATCGACTGTTCGTGGGATGACACCAATGACGATTCCCTCAGGGGGTGTGGCGCCGATATACTCGCCTCTGATCCATCGACCAGCTTTAAGTGTGGCTCTGCTTGTAGCAACGAAAGAGCCGAGTCCAGGCGTCTTCAAGGCCGGAATGGTCGACCAGCCTTGGAAGGCATCGATGACATTGGGGCGTCTCAAGTTGTCAAACTCAGGCAGAGAAACGAGGGGCTTTTCGGGGTCCTTTATGGGAAGATGGAGGTCTTGTGGAGATTTAAGTATGACAATAGAGTCGTTTGTTAGGCGTAGGACAATATCGAATTCTGCCTCCTCTATGGCCCCTAGCCAGTCATCGTACAGAGCCAAGTCTCCTTCGAAGACGTCCTGTGCATGTGTAATGTCTTGGGCCGAGACGTTGAAGATGTAGTTGTGGGGAGACAGATTTGCTACACAGTTGTCACCACAAGAGGGGATCTGCTGTTTAGCATCAGGCGCCAGCGAAGAAATCAACCGACCGTCTCTTGTT
This sequence comes from Cyphellophora europaea CBS 101466, assembly GCF_000365145.1. Classification (NCBI taxonomy): domain Eukaryota; kingdom Fungi; phylum Ascomycota; class Eurotiomycetes; order Chaetothyriales; family Cyphellophoraceae; genus Cyphellophora; species Cyphellophora europaea. The sequence goes on from NW_008481815.1 coordinate 1,030,375, forward strand.
TCATGAAACACATGGTCCAGTGCATACGTGTCGGTATAGTTTATGACCGTGCCGATCATGGACGAGGACTGGCCGTTCTTCTTGACAACATCACCGAGGTCGAAGGATCGGCTGAGGAGCTCGAGATCGTTCTCGTGGGTCAAGAACGCACCGCGTTCTTCATCAACACATATGATGAAGACATATTCCCGGGGAGGTATAGCCGAGTTCACGAAGTCAATTAACACGCGCTCGGGGACGTCTGTGTAATTCACGATGAGTAGATCTTCGAGCGATGTGCTCTCAAAGCCATCCGAGAGGCCTGCAGTACGCTCGATAGTCCCCACGAGGGAACAGTCATTCTTGAGCACGACAGTGTCGTTCACCTCGAAGGTCGGCATCGATCATGATCCGAAATTGCGCGTCAAAGTGTTGATAAGGAGTATGGTTGGGATGGAAGCGGGGTGTGTGGCACAGACATTCTTGTGTCGCAGTCGCAGTCATTGCCGCAGTCGGAGGTAAGGCGGAGATAGCCATAATGGCTTACGAGCCTCGCCAAGCCCTACCCCTGTTTGCCTACCAACTACTGTATCACCTCGACCCCGGCGACTTAGGTACGACAGACGCCAGTACGGCCCCACACAGTGTGCCTTGCCACTCCCACAGCCTTTCAAAAGTGGCATATGCCGTGATACTCTCTAAACATGATGCTCCGTCCGATACCTCGGCCTAGAATAGAAACAACCACATCACTCGGCAATAGGTGAGTTGATCGGCAGGTCCGATCACGTCTTATAAAAGAGCCTGCCACCGAGCGTGAGCGTACCAGGCGATACTATCAACGAGCCGAGTCAACATGGACGCCCCTAGCCCTTTCAAGATCTCAGTTCCAGATGCCAAAATCGACCGTCTGAAGCAAAAGCTGGCACTCACCGACTATCCCACCGAGGCTGACGATGCAGACTCATGGTCACGGGGGCCGCCCTTGAAAGACATCAAGCGGCTTGCAGCCCGCTGGGCTGATGGCTACGACTGGCGGGAAGCCGAAAGGCATCTCAATTCGTTCCCTCAATTCACCACCAAGATCCCTCTTGATGACTTCGGCACCTTCAATGTCCACTTCATTCACCAGCGCAGCCCCGTAAAGAATGCCATACCTCTCCTCTTCGTGCATGGCTGGCCCGGCAGCTTCATCGAGGTCACCAAGATCCTCCCTCTCCTGACCCAGGGCGGCAAGGACCATCCAGCTTTCCATGTCGTCGCACCCTCCTTGATCAACTTCGGCTTCTCCGACCAATGCACCAAGCCCGGCTTCAACGTAAACCACCACGCCGAAACCTGCAAGAAACTCATGCACCAGCTCGGCTACCCCAACTTCGTAACCCAAGGCGGCGATCTAGGTTACTTCACCACTCACGTCATGGCCCGTGCGTACCCTCAGCACGTCAAAGCCTGGCACGTCAACCTCGCCATCCCGGAGAAGCCCACGGCCGAATCCCACCCCGACCTCCACGCCCAGGTCGAAGCCCACACCCTCACGGCCCGCGAGAAAGCCGACATGGCACTGACGGCGCACACAGGCAAGAATCTAATGGGCTACTACCGCATCCAAGAGAGCAAGCCCGCCCTCATCAGCATCTCGCACACCGACTCGCCCGTCGGCCTCCTCTCCTGGATCTACGACGTGCTGCACTGCTGGTCCGACCACAGAACTCACGCCTGGAGCGACGACGAGATCCTCACCTGGGTCAGCATCTACGCCTTCAGCGTCGGCGGCATCGCCGCCAGCGTGCGCATCTACTATGAGGCGCGCTACATGGAAGGCACGGTCGCGGCGCAGCGCGGGCCCGTGGAGCCGCCGTTCGGCATTGCGCATTTCCCCGTTGAGTTGAGCGCTTTCCCACGGCTGTGGTATAATACGATGGGGAAGATGGTGCATCAGCGTGAGTATGACAAGGGCGGGCACTTTGCGGCGTGGGAGCAGCCTGAGACGCTCGTGGATGACATTCGCATCATGTTTGGCAAGGGTGGTGGGGCTGAGGGGGTGGTGGAGGGGGCGACTGGGTATGAAGACAATGGTGCTGCGTGAGTTAGTTCCCGGTCTGCATGTTGGTGCTGTTCCTGACCGTGATGTTAGGAAGTTGTGACGATCTTCTCATTGAGGGTCTCATTGATCTGGTCAACGCTACAGAAGCGGCATCCCGCGCCGGTGATACCTATCGTTGGGTGTAGAACACATAGCTTCCGATGACCTATACTAAGGGTCGACAGATTTAGCGAGCAGACTCCCCGACCCCACAAGAGAGGCATTCTGGGTGGCATCCGCTATGGATATAGGGAGCCTGCCCGTCAATCTCGTCGACTCCTGGTGATACAGCACACGTCTCAGAGCTTCTCATCCTTGTCGTGCACAATGACCCGTATCCCTTTACTATCCAACTTCACGCCCGCAGTAAACAGGTCCCGCGTCGGCGTCGCATCACTGTCATCAGTCTGGTACATTTCCAGGGTGTAGCGCTGCACCACCGCCGCAAGCGTCATATACAGCTGCGCGTACGCCAAGTGCATGCCAATGCAGTTCCTGCTTCCTTTGCCAAACGCGACAATGTACTTGTCCAAGCGTGACGTGGTCTTGCCTTCGGCCAACTGATCGAGCCAGCGCTCCGGATCGAATTTGCGCGGCTCTGGGAAGATGGTGTCGTCGATGAGGACGAGATGTGGAGTCATGGCTATGGGTGTGCCGGCGGGGATGAGCCATTCCTTGTACTGGATGGGCTTGTCGTAGATTCGAGGCAAACGAGAGAGCATGCCGCCCGCCATGCGCAGTCCTTCTTTGATAACGGCTGTGGTGTACGGAAGCTTCTCGAGGGCCGTCCATGGTGCGACAGGGTCGCCTGGGGTGATGTCAACGGCAGCTAACTCCTCGCGCATGCGTTTTAGAGCCGAGGGCGTCTTCATAAGATGGTAAGTTGTGATGGTAATTGCCCATGCAGTAGTTTCAGAACCGGCGGTCGCAATGAGCACACCTTCGTCGATCAAGCGCTGATCACTAAGCTCGTGCTCAGGGAGGTCGGTGGAGAGGATCTGGGCGAAGATGGTATCCTTCCGTCGCTTCTCGGATTTGATCATACTCATTGTCTCTGGGTCGGACTTGATCTTCTTGACTTGTATGCCAACGCGTTGCATCCATGATTTCATGAAGCCGACGGGGGGAACCAGCTTGAGTGCCACGGCAAGAGGCATTGAGCGTACAATTTTGCCAATAAGTGGGAAGGAGCGAACAATGGCAGCGGAGGCGCGTCCACCAGTATTGACCAGCTTCCATTTCATGGCCCATTCGGGATTGTGGATGTAGTCGTAAGTCCAGCCATACGAACATTGGGTGAGAACATCTGTAGTGACTGCCAAGTAGATCGACTCCAGATCCAGGACTTCACGACTACCGACGATCTTGTCGAGCCGAGAGCACATGATAGCCAGCTTTTCCTGGATGATGGGAATGTTGCCAACAATTGAGGCCTTGCTGAAGAAAGGATTCAGGGCACCTCTCCGTTTTCGATGCACCTCGTGCTCAACGGTCATACCGCCGGCTGTGGGCACAGCAAAGCCGCGAGTCCACCATGCCCATTTATCGAGTTTGAGTGTGTAAAGGTCATCGAAGAAGTCAGGATCGTGGATGTGCACATCATCTGGGTTGGTTCTTATGACAGGACCATACTTCTCGTGCATCTCCTTGATCTTCCAGATATATTGGTGACCTTTGAAGACATCGTAAAAGGTCTCATGCCAGTAAGTGGCCTTAGCAAGGTTTGAGCCTGGAAATTTGGCTAGTGGGTGGAAGTAAACGCGGTAGATTGCGAGACAAAGATCATGGAAGATCTTGGCTGCGATGAGATACAACACAAACATCGGCCATGAATCCGCCATTCCGAGCGTGAGATCTTCCGGTGACATGCTTGGTCGACAGATTTCAGTGGACGAGATATCTCAAGAGGCTTTGCGACATGCAACACCAGCGTATCTGCTTTATGCGGTCGACAAAAGCGTACCAGTGGTTGCCACGGCTGTCGGTGAATGGCTCTCCGAGCTGACTCCGCCCGGCCCCCTGTATGGCCCCCGAGGCCCCTTTAAGCCCTTTCTGGCAGTATCGCTGCCCGAATCATTCTGGCGTGAGTGCCATACAATCAGAACAGCTTCTGTTAGGGGCCTGGGTGATGTGTAGGGTATTCTTTGGCATGGGGATGGCCCATGATTGACGGTAAGAGTGCGAAGTGGTGGTGGAATTTAGGTTCGAGACTGGAGGATCGCGCTTGCAGCGTCCTGATGGTGACGCTGCCGCCCAACAGCGACTGATTTCGCCAATCTCATCTCCGGCAAAGCGACAAGCGACCATGTCTATTGGACAACCTGACACGTTCCTGAGCATTGCACTCATCATGCCAGACAGCGCTAATAATAATCCTGGGTACGGAGTCCGGGAGGGGGTGAAACCAGAGGGGTGTTTCGGTTGCTATGCCAACCAGGTACCCTTCTCACCTGCGTCACTGTGTTGACAGGGATTCTTTCTCGCCAATGACTGTACAATGCTAAGCGAGCAACTCCCTCAGCATTCCTCCTCTCCACCTGCTCATCGTCGCAGCTTGGACACTTTTCGTCATTCTTGAGCACGAGCTACAGGAGTGTCCTGTCTTTACAGAATGGGTGGTAGCAATGCCCCCTTCCTTTACGACCGACCCCAAAGCTGGAACTTCGGTGCTCCCACCAGTCGAGGCTTCAATCCCAAAGCCGCGACCGAGGCATCATGGACACCGAGAGCCAACAAGCCTAAGTCGAATGGTCCCTTGGTAGACTTCAACAAGCACCCCGATTCCTATCTCGTCGTACCCTACGGCAATCTGACCACCCAACCGATGCATCCCAACACCAAGAAGAGAGTTGTAAGAGCTAGGACTGGTCTGCTTGTCTTGCGATGGCTTGCCCTGCTGGGGGCCATGGGCCTGCTGTTCTGTGTCATCTCAATCAATAAGACCACCACAACAGTGGCGTGGATCATCCGCTGCGCGCCCGCGGTCGCACTCTGCCAGCTCTTCTACGCCGTCTACCATCTTGGCCGATCGGTCACTAGCCGCACCCCTGGATCGAGTGCTAGCTACATGGTCTTTTCCGGCTTGATCGATCTTGGTCTCATTCCCTTCTTCGCCTTTTCTGCCTACATGTCTTACCTGGATCACGCTCACAACATGTACGAATGGAGTACCTTGTTCAACGACACCGAGGTCTCCTACAAGATCATTTTCGCTTTCTTCATCCTGAGCACGACTGAGTGCGGTCTGCTAGCGCTATGTCTGCTGTTCGACGTCTATCTAGCGGTCACGTTCCGCAAGATCGCGAAAATGCCTCCTGACATGAACCCATTGGAAGACAATTTGACCAGTCGATTCGGTCACAAGCGCAACAAGTCTTCCATGAACATTACAGAGAAACATATGAGCGCGTCTACTCTCGTCACCAACCGCGACTCGGGCATGGGTAAGAGAGTTCCATTCATACATACCCGCACCGATTCTGCCGACAGCGTCACTCTCTATGGCAACGAATATGCTCGCAACTCAAGAGTCGAAATGCGTAAAGGCTTTGAGGAAGTCACCAAAGATCCCTACAGAGTTTCCACCGCATCAGTACCAGGGTCGCCCTTACGTCCTGGCTCAGCACATAGCCCGGCTCCTAACACCCGCGCTGCTGGCGCTGGGCTGGATCATCGCCCAGCACGTTCCTCAATCTTCAATGCGTCTCCGCAGCGTTCTCCCAACCGCTCTCCAGCTCGACCATCGTCATGGCTTTCGTATATTGACTATGAAGGCATGCCCACTGATCTCAGCGACACTGCAAACCAGCAACTTGATGAGCAAGTTCGTCCCATCTCGCCGGTTTCGACCAGCCCATCGCACGGACCGCTCGGGCACTCCTGGAGCAACCGGCCCTCAACAGATGTCAACAGATTCAGCGATGCCAATGGTGACATGCCTCATGTAGCCGCACTTATGGCTCCTACACTGCATGCTACACCTAAACGGAGTCGTGAACCTCTTGGCATGCATCCGCCCTCTCCTGCCGGGCCAGAGTACGACTTAAACGATGAGAACTACTACACCGCACAACAGGGCACGCACGATCCGATGTCGAGCCCTGTTCGACCCATCCTCTCGTCCACCAACGGTAACAGCCGTCCATCATCCTTCATTGGTAGTGGCACCAAATCCCGCTTTTACGGAGACCTTCGTGCAAGCATCAACGGCAGGGGAGTGGATCAGACCAAGGATGCAGATGCGAATGTTGTCGAGATCTATCCTGACAGTGATGACGATAGACTGGCTGACAACGGCAACGGCATTGATCGGTCCCGGACCATGAAGAGCATGCAAAGTGCAAGTGACTACAGTGGCAACATTGAAGTTTATGAGAGTGATAGTGAGGGTGAACGACCTCCGCGGCCAGCATATCGCTACAGCCAGAAGAGTCCCTACAAGACAAGATCTTCCCTGCAGACACCTAGCAACAACGACCACTACTCTCCAACGCCGCCTCCTCCGATGTCGCCTTCAAAGACTCAGAGTCAAGGTCTGCCAACTCAGTTTAACAGCCCTCGTCAGACTTCAAACTCAACGGGATTGGATCTGCACAGCGGCTATGCTGGTCTTGGACCCGAATTCGGAAGGGGTATGGCGAGAAGACGCGACGTGAGCGGCAAAGTGGCTGAAGAGGGACGAGGTGGTAACTATCAAACGGAGATCATGGATGGACAGGCAGCCATTGTCGAGGAGACCACGCCCCAGAAGACATTTCAGAGTGCCGGATGGGCGCGCTTCAAAGGCTTGTGAGATCTGGCTGACCAGGATTTGACACGACAAAGGAGTTTTGGGACGACCACATATGTTCTGACTGTCTGATGAAGACAAGAAGGGATGTCTTGGTTGTGATGGCTGGCGTTCTTGGGGAATCAAAATCGAGACCATGGACACATTTGCCTCGACATTGTATGTAGTGAAATAAACAGAATCTTGGCCCAGGAATCCTCTGCGAGTTCCTCTACGACCTCAGTATCCCGTCTTCTAGCCGTCATGCACATCCAGACCCTATACTCTCTAATCTCAGGCAGTGAAAGCTCGGCATTCCCCGGGGCATTCGGCCTCGAGCAAGGCTGAAGTTGCAAGGCTGGAAGCTTTCATCTCAGAAGGCTCGATAAATGAGTCAACGACTGACTGACTGTCGTGCGGACCAGACACATCTTGCAAGATGTGCGGACGGTGATCATGTGCATTCCACCACGCTACTACAATGCTTCTCGTGCAGCCCTGTGCCAGGCAGCTGCTCCGTGTTAAGGGACACTACGTCGCCGGAGCTCGTCGCGCCCGTCACGATGCGGCCGCTGCAAACGGACGGGGCCCGCGTATCGCAATCGTAGGCTCTGGGCCGGCAGGCTTCTACACGGCACAGAAGGCCATGAGAGAGCTCCCAGACACGAGGGTAGACATGTACGAGCAACTACCGGTGCCATTCGGTCTGGTCAGGTATGGAGTTGCTCCAGATCATCCTGAGGTGAAGGTGCGCGGACAGCGATTCGTACTGCAACTTGTCTGACGCAACCACAGAATTGCCAGGACACATTTGAAGACCTTGCCGCGTCGCCCAACTATACCTTCATTGGTAATGTCAGCCTTGGACAGGATCTGCCTCTTCCTCTGCTCGCGAAACACTACGATGCGATTGTCTTTTCATATGGCGCATCTAAAGACCGTAAGATCGGCTTAGAAGGCGAGGAGAGACCGCACATCTACTCGGCAAGAGCCTTTGTGGGGTGGTATAATGGCCTGCCAGAGTATCGCGATCTCAATCCCGATCTCCAGTCCGGAGAAAGTGCCGTTGTCGTGGGACAGGGAAACGTTGCCCTCGATGTCGCTCGTGCGTTGCTCACTCATATCGACACGCTGAAGAAGACCGACATGACGGAATATGCCATACAGGCCCTCTCCGAGAGCAAGATCAAGCATGTCCGCGTGGTGGGCCGTCGAGGCCCACTCCAAGCCGCGTTCACCATCAAGGAAGTGCGTGAGCTGCTACAACTTCCGGATGTGAACTTTACGCCGATTCCGGAGGATCTCTTCCCTCCAGATCTGAAGAAGTTGGAGCGGCCAAGGCGCCGTATCATGGAGCTGCTCAAGAAAGGCTCGCCGTTCAAGCCCGATGCCCCAAAGTCCTGGGCCTTGGACTTCTGTCTTGCACCCAGGGCGTTAAACTATTCGTCTACCAACCCATCTGTGCTTGAGAGCATCACCTTTCAGCACACGCAGCTCGCGGAGCCCGCAAATCCCAGCTCCGCAGTCACGCCCACGGACTCCACGACCGAGCTCGAAACCTCCACTCTCTTCCGCAGCATCGGCTACGCCGCCACGCCGATCCCAGGTATGGAAGCCATCGGCGTCACATTCGACACCCGCAAAGGCACCATCCAGCACGACGGGTTCGGGCGCGCCACGCCCATCGGCACCGAAGAGCAGCTGACGACCCCTTCGTCCAATGCTTCAGTCTACTGCGCCGGCTGGGTTAAACGCGGCCCCACCGGCGTCATCGCTTCCACCATGACCGACGCCTTCCAGACGGCGGAAGCGATCGTCGAGGACTGGAGGCGCAGCTCGACCGGACAGCTGCCGGAGCGAGCTGGCTGGCAAGGCGTCAAGGCCGATGCGGAACGATCTGGCCTCAAGCTCAAACCCGTGCACTGGGAGCAGTGGCAGAAGATCGACCAGGCGGAGAAGCGGGATGGCTCGCAGCAGGGAAAACCGAGGGAGAAGATGGGGACCGTGCAGAAGATGCTGGAGGCGGCGGAGGCGTGATAGGTGCGCCCTCAAAGAGTCTTTGTGAAGAAGCAAATTGTGCTGATATATTGTGCAATAGACTGTTACATTAAACGGCATAGCCCGCTCTCGCGGAAATCAATCCAAGGCGTCGTGTGCGTGTTCACCTACCTCGTCTACACTCCATCAAGCTCTACTCGATCCCCAACAATCTACACACCTCTTACACCCACTAATGCTCCTCCTCTTCCGCCCGAACCCCCTCCATCTCAACATCATAATCCCCCGGCCTCGCCCCACGCAGCATATTCCAATCCACATTCTCGAACCTTACGCCCACCCAACTCCGCACCTGCCTCTCCATCCACCGACGAAACGGCGGCACCACTTCCTGCTGCACCTCCCGCTTCCGCCGCGGTCGACATCCACCAGCAGCCACATCCCTCCCCTCCTTCACCCTCACCGTCGTGTCATCCGCCCACTCCCAGAACGCCTCCTGAAACAAGCCCGCCACGAAGCGAAACGGCACGATGCGCAGCGTCTCCCAGCGATCGCCGCTCTGCGCCTTTGGGCACGCCAACTCCCCGCTGCTCTCATCGACCTCCAAGTCACAATCACCCGCATCGACGCTATCATCGACGAGTCGAGCCAAAGGCACCACCCCCTCCCAAACCCCACAGCGGACCATCTGCTCCCTCCCATCCGGCCACGTCCGAACTCCGACGCCCAGCGAGAACACGTCGCTCCAGTCCCTATCCGCCCCACCGGCGCTTGCCGCGCGCTGGCCCAGGACCTCGACGCAATTCCCGCCAAAAACACTCGCCTCCCACGCGTGGCCCAGCTCAGCGCGGCGATGGGATCCGACGAAAGGCTCGTATTCCTCTTCCTCTTTCCGGCCTTCTGCTGGGTGACCGTCAGTAGTGGCAGTAGCAGCAGCAGCAGCAGCAGCAGGGGCGGGCCACCGACACATCCACGCCGCGTGGGCGACCTCGTGCACGAGCGTGACGGCCAGGAAGAAAAGCGCGTACTGCCGCGCGTGGAAGGGGGGTGTGGGGGCGTGGGAGTGGCGGTGCAGGAGGCGTAGGAAGAGGGGCGAGAGGGCGATGCGCGCGTTGGTGCCGCGGAAGCCTAGGCTGCGGACCAGGGCGGTTTGCGGGTGGTAGCTGTCGAGGACGGGCAAGTGGTGTGGGCTCCAGGCGTGGGGGTGGGCGATGTCGGCCGGAGAGGGGGCGGCGGGGTCGATGAAGGTGGTGGTGGACTGGGCTGGGGGTGGCGTGGTGCGGGCTGTGAGGAGGGGTTTGTGGCGCTGTCTGCGGGCTGTGAGCGTTGCGGTCGGGTTGCTAGAGGGGACACGCGTGGTGTAGGCCCAGGTCGTGGCCGCATGGGTGTCGGCGCCCGTGGCGAAAGCGATGGCGATATGCGGCGCCAGCGCCGCGAGCGCGTCCGTTGTCACCGTCTTCTGCTGCTGCGTCAGTCCGTACGTGTCCTCCGGCGCCTCCGCCAGATGCAGCACGTCCACGCCGTAGAACTCACTTTCCCGCTCCAGCAGCGCGGGCTCTTGGAAGAGGATCTTGTGGAAGAACGCCAGTGTGTGCTGGTTGCTCAGGAAGCGGGTCGCCAGCTGCGCCGCGCGCCACAGGTCCGGAAACGCCCGGCTGTTGTGCCAGCTGTTGCAGCCGTCGTGGGCCGGGCGCAGCAGTTGGCGGAACAGCGGATGCACGCCTACCACGTTGAGGTTGCGGTGGTTCGTGGAGGCAGGGTTGTCGTTGCCGAAGCCGATGGCGGCGATCCAGTCGCGTTCGGGCTCGGGGGGAAGCACGATGGAGGCGAATTCAAGGGCGGTTAGGGGGAGTCGGGAGAGGTCGGGGTCGGTGTGGTAGGTGGTCACGAAGGGGTTGGCGCGTTGGGCTTGGTCACGATCAGCTGTGGGATAGATGTCTGGATAGGAGGAAAGATGCTGGAGGGATGGGTCGGAGGGAGCGCGCTCGGAATGCAGACAGCGTCGTTTAGGTGGTGGAGGAAGGAGGTAGCGTTGGTTGCCTCGCTTCCCGAGCGTGTGCCCTGTGTACTGTAGGATACGCGTTTTGATCAGTCGCTGACAGGGTTTGCCTTGCTGATGTGTCTCTTTGGGAGTATATGGCGGTGCAGAGGAGCGTCGAAACCTACCGGTGTCTGGTCCTGCGTTCAGGGACAAGCTGTTATTGTTCAGCGTGGCAGTATAGTTGTGAGGACATGTTCGCGGCGAGACCGGCTCATCGCAGTTGTTGATGTTGCTCTGTGGGCGATTCGAAGGATCCATGCTTCGTTAAGTTTTGCTGCTGGCAAGGGTGATCCACTGCCTGAGTGGTATGGTTAGCAAAGCATTGGTGTATGAGCACGCGTTCGCAAGGACTTGATGCTGGTGACTCGTCCCATTGACGAGGAGCACAGACGTATTTTTAGATTCTTTGTCTGGGGACAAGTCATTGCATTGTGAAGCTGTTGACGATAATGATTCGACACCTCCAACAGACGAGGCATGGTGGCCCGCACAAAGCCCAGCAGACAAAGGTGAGTAGCTATCGTGAGGCTGCTTCGCCGAAGAACAGCAGCATCATGAGGAACATCGACATATGGTTGTCTGATCATAGTCCGGTGCTTTCCGGTGACTTCGCTCGGATACTGTCATCCGATCGAGGTTCAATGATGGAACTCGAACTTAGGCTGCTCGCCCTTTTCTTCGCTCTTGCCTTCCTTACCCTTGTAGAGCATCTCCCTGACCATCCCCCCGATGGCTAAACTGCTCGTCAGGCCCGGACTCTCAATGCCCAATAAATTAATGAACCCTTTGTACCCCTCCTCCTCCTTGATATAGAAATCGGCAAACGTCGGTCCTGCGGTACCGCTCGTCTTACCGAGCTTTGGACGTATGCCACAGTAGTCCAGATCGACGGCATTGCGGTCGACGGTGGGTAGGTAAGACTCAATCATGTCGAGAGCATCCTTGAGTCTTGCAGGATTGGGCTTGAGATCAGTAGGGTCGTCAACCCATTCTACGTCGGGGCCGAAGCGGACGCGGCCGTTCATGTCAAGTGTTAGGTGAGTGCCTAGCCCACCCAGACCGGGGACTGGGGCTGGATAGAGCAGCGTCTTGGGCTTGGGGTGGCTGGAGGCGTAGCTGAAGTAGGAACCTTTCGCGTAGAATGGTTTGCGGTGACGTTCGGGCGGCAGTATCATATTACTGACGCTGATAGCACCCAAGCCGGCGCTGTTAATGAGGGTCTCGGCTTCGATGACATCCTCCCCAGCTTGTCCACTGTTGGCCTTGGAGTATATTCTATAGCCGCCGTGGCCGTTGTCGATAGGCTCTATCCGTGTGACCGAGGTGTGAAAGACGCCTAAGCCGCCAAGTTCTTGAAAGTCGCCTTCGAGGTAGGCCATAAAGCTGTGGCTGTCAACGATACCGGTGCTCTCACTCTCTAGCACGCCGGCGTCGGCGCGGACGTCAGGTTCGCGTTCGTGGATCTCTTCTCGAGATAGAAATCGAGTTGGCACATCCAGAGAAGTGGCAAACTTATGTACCTTTTCCAGCTCACCCATTTGCTGCTCGTCTTGAGCAACTATCCACTTCTTGGTGTTGCGGTAAGGGATTTTCTGTTTCTCACAGAGATCGTATATCATATGCCTACCTTTGATGCAAAGGTCTGTTTTCAAGGTGTTATATCCATAGTAAAGGCCGGCATGAATGACCTGTCGTCAGATCAGCATCAACGCATCTTTCTTCCACTACTGGTCCTCACTTCTGAGTTCCTGCTGCTAGTTTCCTGGCCAACACTGCCGTGTCTTTCGATCAAGAGCGTTGATGTGCCCTCCCGTGCAGCTAGCTCGCGAGCGATAGCAAGTCCCACCGCACCACCCCCAATGACCTGTGAGTCTCAGCATCTTCTGGTTTAGGGAAGGGTACGTGCGGTGTTCTTACGACATGTGTGAAGTCCGCATCTAGCCTTGATGAGGTAGAGAATGCCCGTGAGGTCACCAGTTGGGATGCAACTGGTCGTCCCACACGGATGAGTGACCAAGGCATGCTTCAGCCAATGTCCCAGTATCTGTATTAAGACTGGCAGTAGCGCGGACGGACGGGCTGGTCTGGTCCAATGCAAGTGCGCCTCCCAGCTACCAATATAAATAATGATGTTCAGCTATACAGGCATCATAAGGCGCCGGTCAACACAGAAGCTGTTCCGATTCTCGCCGCTCTGGCACAAGCATTTAGAACCAGTCGATCTTTGGGTCATGTATCAAAAAGGCGATAGTGGCTGCAGCTGCACATTTCAAAAAAACCGCTCACAAACGAAAGAGAATGCTGTATGGTCAAGAACCGATGACTGTACTGGGCATTGGGAGCGGGTGGATTGACGAGCGCCCGGGGTCAGGATTGACTATCTTCGATGCCAAGGCGGCGGTCGGCCGTAACGCCAACATGGTTAATTGCCTCAATACAGCCATCGTCAGTCCCACGGCGCAGAACAAAATCAGTAAGACTTGTACACGGCCATATGCCGGAGCGAGCGTTGTATGGATGCTTTCTATGTCATACCGTTACTATCGCGGTGATCGGTCTAATGATATCAAGACCAGTTATCGATTAAAAGCAGACACGGCCCTGTTGGTCTTCCCGCGTCCGCCATACCCATTCATTTGCTCCAAAATATGTACAGGCCACACTGGGGAAGCCATGAGTCACGAGACGATGGTCTATCGCTTCATGTCGAAGTCGCTGAAACGCAGAAGTGTCAAAATCAAGGTGAGTCAAAGGACGTTGCTCAAGGAGCAGGCCGATCGACGAAGGTGGCGTGAAAATGATCCTGGCATGCAGTTAGTATTACTCTCATGCAGTGCATCATAGTATAGCATACCTTGGGGAAGATGGTGGCAAACACCTGAATCTCCTCGCTCTTCTCGGTAGGGAAGTGCTCCCAGTCGAGGAACATGCTAGCCTTGCCGATCATACCCTGCAGGTTGAGTGTTGCGTACTGCTGCCCTAAGCAATGATGTGGTCCTGTTCCGAAAACTAGCCAGTTCTTGGTCTGTTTCTCAGCGTCGCCCGTGATCCATCTTTCAGGATCGTATGTTTCAGGGTCCGGGTACGCCTCGGGGTCGTGAGTTGCAGGCCAGACGGAGGGAATGACCATGGTGCCTTTCTTGACAGTGTAGCCAGGCGTGACTTGGAAGTCCTTCTTGGCCAGGTAAGGAACCATGATGACTGGTGGGCGGTAACGAAGAGCTTCCTTGACCACAGCGCGGGTAATGGGCTGGTTCTCGAGCAGCTCTAGCGAAAGCTTCTGGTTCCGGTCACCATTACGGGTGCGGAGGTTCTCCTCACGAACCTTCTCGAGCCATTCCGGGCGGTCGGCCATCAGCTGGAAGAGCCAGGTGCAGGCAGCGCTGGTAGCATCTTGAGACGCAAAGAGGAAGGTGAAGACAGTCATGGAGATCTCCAAGTCGGAGAACTCGCGGAGCACCTGAGTTGGCTTCTCGGTGTCCTCGACCTTCTCACCACGGGCAAGCTTGGCACGGTACTCGGCTGACTCTTGCATCTGCCGAACCCATCTATCCATGATGCAGTTCGGTTCACCGCCAGCAGCCATGCGAACCTTGGACTTGGCCGCGCTTCTCATGAACTCTTCGATGATCCAATCGGCGGCCTTCTTGCCATACCAAGTCTTGGTGAAGGGAATGATGATGGGGAAGTTGACCAGCTCCAGCGCCTCGGTGACAAGATAGAATTCGTCGGTAATTTTCTTGACGGCGCTCTCCGAGATGTAGTGACCAGCAAATGCTCTGCAGGAAAGAGCGCACTGCAACTCGCGGAAGATGGGCATAAAGGGCATCTGCTTGCCACCGTTTTCCTTGGTCTGTCGCACAAAGGTCTTGAAGTACTTGTCGTACATCTCCTCGTTGCCGGGAAGATAGGTCTCGAGGGCCTGGCGAGTGAACAGGCCATTGAGGCCCTTGCGATAGTCGACGTGTGGCTTACCGTCAAGGAAGACCCAGTTGTCGGGACGGAGCAATTTGTGGGCGACATCAACCACGCAGGGCTTCACAAACATAGGTGAGTTGAAGATCTTGCGGGACATGTCGCGAGTCCCAGCCAACACGACGAATCTGGAAAGTCTTAGCAGTGATCGCGAGTCGCAGAGGGACCAAACATACTTGTGGAAGACGGAAACGCAGCTAAGCTCGCCACTCAGCCATTTGGCCTTGTATTTCTCAAAGTCGGGGAAGACGGACTCGAGGAAGGGTCCCATAAAGGGGATCTTCCACGCCGGACCGATAATGCCATGCTTCTGCCATTTGTAGCTGACTATGGAATACTGTCAGCATTGCCGGGTCCCAGTTCTTGGAGTATAGAGACTGCTCTTACGCTGATCATAGGTGATGGCGAGCAGCAGGAGGGTCAGGGCCGCCGTCCAGACATTCAGCTGCTGGATGTACCTAGATACGATGCCCGAGGCGAAGGATGAGGTGGCGGCCAGGGTGATTTGAGCGTCCGCGAGCGGCGACTGAAAGGCCGTCGCGGAGTTATTCGTCAGGCTTTCCATGTTGTGAAAGCCCAAAGGACCGCAGCCAAGTGATGGAGGACGGGGGTTCGCGGTCGAATCAAACGGGGAGGGTGCCTGGGGGCGAGATAGCTAAAACAGCTAGCCAGGCCAGTCGCGTTGATGCTCGGTCTTAGGGTAGTAGAGCACACAAGCACACAAGCACACAAGCACACCACGGGCGAGGAAAGAGGTGGTAAAGACTGATAAGATGACCTTCGAAAAAGAGTACACCGCTCTCTTGGCTGCAAAAGGATCTGCCCGCGCACAGATTGCTGGATCGGAGGACCGAATGCGCGAGTGCGCTCAACACAATAAAATTACGGCAAGCTGTGCTGACGGTTGTGATTGGTTGACCGGTAGCAGGGACATGGTCGGAATCTCGCGTGCCCGTGCCGTACGATCGCCTTGACTAAGCCGACCACACTATCAGACTACTACTATGTACAGCCCGTCTATATGATCGCAATTAATGGTATTGTTAAAAGAAGAAAGTGGATTTCATTGCTGAGTCTAAGGTGAGGCCAGCGGCCACATCACACCCGTGTCGTCGTTTGCTCTGCGTCCAAAAATCGTCAAACAACCATCACCATCCTTATCCCTGGCCACCAATGCAGATACTTTTTGGGCTTTCTCCTCGCCTTAGACGTCGAACAGCGGCTTCAACTTCACTATCAGTGACCACTCGTCCTTCGTCACCTCGTCCCGATAGAACTGCTTAAGTGTGTCGATGGACTTGCGTGAAATAAGCGAGTATAGCGTGTCCTTGTCTTCGAGCTGTCGGCCATAGAGCGGTTGGTTGGGCCCTTCAATCTTGACGGCAACCGACGGTGAGCCCTTCTTTGCCACCGTGATAGCCTTGTGCTCGCGTTCGATAGATGTCCTGCAAGTTGTTAGTCGCCTTTCCAACACAAAGACAGTCTCACTTACACTCTGCCCAACTTGACGATTTCCTTGACCCCGGTGACGGGATTATGCTTGACCGCAGCAATAGGTGTTCCGTGCCGCAAGTTGCCTTCAATCACATCCACACCAATGACAATCGGGTCCTTCTTGTTGAACACCTGCAGTGGACTCAGTACAGCAGGGAAGACCGCATCCAGTTTCGACTGTTCTTTCTTCTCTTCCAACAGCTTCTTCGAGTGGGCGATGAAGTTGTCGAAAAGGTGGTAGATGATCTCGGCCGTGAAGATCGTGACCCCGTTGTCTTCCGCGTATTTGGCCGCGTCTTTGTCCACGGAAACATCGAAGCACAACATGACCGCATACTCCTTCAGACCCTTCTCCAGCATCGTGCCAGCTCGCATCACGTCCGTCTTGAAGACTGTGCCGAGGCCGATGTTACCTACAGGAATCTTCATCTGCCGCAAGAATTCAAGCAGCGCCTCGAGTGAACCAAGAGTAGATGCATGCACACTGACACCGCGCTGCGCTTTGTCAATCTTGCTGAGAAGCTGTGTGAGATCCGCCATGACCTCGTCTTCCAGCTCTTCTTCGTCATCATCTGGACCGACAACCAGTAGACGCGATCCAGCCACTGCCTTGTCCAGATCGTTGGCCGCAATTTTGACACCCAGAGACGCCTTGGCCTCCTTGTTGTGCACGTACTGTGATTTCAGTCGCAACTCCTTCAGCGGTGCAGGCGTCAACAACGCTCGTACGTTGGTCGCGATGGCTCCATCAAGACCACAAATCACGATACGATCGCCCTCACGTAAGACACCGTTGGATAACACAACATCGATCGTTGTACCGAATCCTTCGATCTTCTTTACCTCTAGTACCGTGCCCTCGGCTTCGGACAAGTACATCAAGCTCGATGTCATGCGCTCTTGTGTCAATGTCACCAAGAGCTTCAACATGTCGGGAATTCCTTCGCCAGTGTGGGCTGACGTCGGCACCAGTGACACGTAGCGAGCCATGTTCTTGTTCTCATAGTAGAGTTCAGCATTGAAGCCTTGCTCGGCAAACGCAACTTTGGTTGCCTCCAATTTGTCCTTGAATTCACTTTTCACGCCACCCTTCTGTGCAGCCAAACTGGCCTGAAAGCCATTGTTGGGTATTGACTGCCAGCCGTACAGACGATCAATCTTGTTGAGAGCGACAATGAACGGCGTTTTGCGATCCCGGAGGAGCTTCATTGACTCGAGTGTCTGAGGCTCGAGTCCGTGCGTGATATCAACGACGAGAATCGCAATGTTGCACAGTGACGATCCTCGTGATCGTAAGTTCGAAAAGGACTCGTGACCGGGTGTATCAATGACCAGCAGGCCAGGTACTTTGAATTGAAACTTGCCGTCTGCGTTGACAGGGGCAATCTTCTGGGACAGCGCGTCCGTGGGGAAGTAAGTCGCGCCGATCTGCTGAGTGATACCACCAGCTTCGCCTTCTTGCACATTCGTCTGACGAATCTTGTCCAGTAGTTTGGTTTTGCCAGTGTCAACGTGTCCGAGAATACAGCAAATGGGAGATCGGAGGTTATCCGCAGACCGCGCAGCGAGCGCCTCTTCGTGGGCCTTTTTTCGCCGTTCCGCTGCTTCGGCTTTCCTCCGGGCCTCTGCTTGTTTCGTTGCTGTGAGTTCCTCGTCTTCCGACGACTCCTCCGATTCTGAAGCCGATTCTTCCTCCTCATCGGCAGTCTTACCACCACGGACAGGAACCGTCTTTTCCGCCGCACCATTAGCACCGTTCGTTGCAGGTGTAACCTTCGAAGTCTCGTCGTCCGAGTCGGCATCCCAGCTGTCTTTGACCTCATCATCTGCGGCTGCAGCTTTCTCCCAATCTTCGGGATCAGAGTCGTCAACCACCTTAGTAGTAGATGCGGCGACTGCAGCTGCGACTGCGGCTTCCTCGGCCTCTCTAGCTTTGCGTTCGCGTTCCGCTGCTGCGGCCTCGGCTTCCATTCGTGCCTTCTCGGCAGCAGCCTCAAGGTCGACATCCTGCTTCTGAGGGCCCTTCTTCTTTTTCCTGTCGAAGGTGGGTTTCTTCTTGTCCTCAGTCTCGGCGGCGAGCCCAGCGACTTTGACTCCACCGCCAGCCTCGAGCATCTGTTGCATACGGAGTTGCTGCTGATGTTGTCTCTTCTTCTCGGCATCGGTAAGTAGCTTACCCTCTTTACGAAGCTGCTCCTTCTTTTCTTTCTCCTTCTCCTTCCTGCGCTGGCGCGCCTCGGCTTTCTTCTGCTCTTCTTCGGCCTCCCTCTGCAGTTTCAACGCCTCAGCGGCCTGTTCCTCCGCAGCCAAGCGAGCCTCTTCCTCTCGCTGCCTTGCTAAAGCCTCTTGTTGCTTCTGAATTGCAGCAAGATGGGCAGGGACCTTTTTCTTCTTGCCGCCCTTCTCCTCGGCAGCTGGGGTTGGCGCCACAACTTCTTGCACCGCCTTCTCGGGCTCTTTCTTGGCCTCGGGAGCCGGGGTGGGCGCCACGGTCTTCTTCTTCGAAGCCTGCTCTTTCTTACGAGCCTTCTCACGTTCCTTTTTCTCGCGCTCTTTCTCCTTTTTTGACTTTATCCCACTACCCTCATTATCGTCGTCGTCGGCTGGCTTCTCGGGCTGTTTTTTACCACCCTTGGCTTTCTTGTTTGCATTGCCGGCAAAGACATCGTCGTCATCGAACGTGGCCTCCTCAGCAGCCTTGCCATTGAGGTCGGCCTCGGGTGCTGCTTCGGTTTGTGCAGGATCTTCGCCTTCCACAAAGTCGTTGTCGATCTTGCCCTTCTTCTTTCTTTTGTCCTTGTTCTTGCGAATAGCAGCTAGAAGACCCCCACCGGCGTCCGCTTCGTCGTTCGCCTCAGCTGTGTCCTGAGCATGGTCGCCATTTTGTGCGGCTGCCTCGGCTGCGGGCTCAATTGACTCGCCAAGATCGTTCTCCCAGTCGTCCACCTGCTTCTTGCCACCCTTCTTTTTAGGAGCCATTGCGCCGCTGATTTAAGGGAAGAAAAGTTGATGTGAGATTTATGTATCGCCCACGGTTCAGCGGAGGCGACATGAAAGAGAAAGGCTTGTCAGTGTTAACGGACGCCGTTCTAGAATTGGAAAGAACAGTTGACTCCAGAACTATGCAGCACCAATTAAGGAGTGCTAGTGCAATATGTGGCCAACGGAGATAATGATGGCAAACAGAGAATCAAATATTTCCGCAGGCAAAGGGTCTTGTGAGTGGGGGGGAATGAATTCAATCAAATGGTTTGGTGGGGCGAAACCTGACGTAGAGAATAGGCGAGGAGTCATCAGCCTCGGGCATGGCTTGGCACCAATTCTCACCAAACAACATACCTACAAGTTGAACATGTAGGATACCACCTAACACCAGGGAAGTCTCTCTATAACATGGGTGACCTGTGAGTAACATCTACATGGTCCCTAACTAGACTACATAGGCCTAAGAATGACAAACACACATGCCCCTCACCTAAAACCTACCCACTGACAGCAACAGTCAACTCGCATTGCGGCAATCCTCAGTCAAACACTTACTCAAGTCATGCCCTGCCAGCCTAGTATTGCATGAGACTTCTGAGCCAAATCATCACAGACCCCACTACATCGGCCTCGTTGACTCTGTGAGTTACTCTTTCGGCCAGCTGCCTCAACACCTGCATGCGTGCCCTCAGCTCATCCGATCTCTTCTGAGCCCTAAAACTGATATCTTCATCCTCTTCCTTCACAGGCGGCTCCAGCAGAGATCGAAGATTGTGTGCTCCAGGCTCAAGCATAGCTGCGAGCAAGTCCCCGTCAATACCCATCGACGCAGGTGGGATAGTACCTTTCCCGTGACTAATCCATTCACTGGCGTCCAGAGTTTGCATGAATGCCTTGTGTTTCCCAATGACCCTCTTGAAAGGATCGCAGAGGCCTTGTAGAAAGTGGCATAGCAGCCACTCGTCTGCTGTCAGCAACAAGAAGGAATATAACGTGCCATCCGTGGCGCTGGCGATGAACGCATCTCTTGCATCCCCGGCACATCGGGTGCGACTCTGTTCAATGCGACTAATATCATGTGGCACATTGATCTCGTACGATCTTTGCAGCGTTGAAGTCATCGTATCTTCGACCACACCAGTGAGAATCGTCCCTCTGTCGGTCATGTCTGCCAGAAGTGTCCGGTGCCTGTCGAGGGGCACCACATTACTGACAATCCTCGCCCGAGTGTCTGACCCATGGGTACTCAGAGTGCTGCCATGTTGCCGTAAGATCAGTAGCGAGTGGCGTTCGGTCGCAACATAGACCAGGGAGCCTTGCACACGTATCTCTTTTGCAGGAGATGGTAGAGCATGTCGGGTGATGGTTGTCCATCGTTTGGTGGATACATCAAGGTCATGCAGGAGAAGCTCGTTGCTGGACGCTATGAGTACTCCCGATAGACCAATCGGGCATAATGCGGTGACGTTCTTGCCAGGTAGTCGCATAACGTTTCGTGGTGTAGCCAGTCCTTTGTTCTGTACGTGCTTGTCGCTCACGGAAACAATGCGACTGCTGATCTTCAAAGCCCCTGACTCTAGTCTATGGCTTGTCTTGAGGGCGACAAGGATCATTTCGAAATGCTGAATCCCATTCGTGGGTGAATAATGTGTTAACGCAGATATTGTCTCCCCAACCTCACCCAAATCCACGGTTTGTTGCGTATCGAACGATAACCTACCCAATGGTCCATCTTCGATGATTGCGAAGGCAAGTCGGGGCACAGAAACTGCACTCGGTCCTGATCGGACCACATCGTTAGGCTGCGTTTTGTCGCTCACTAAGAGTCGTTTTGCGTCTACAGCCACAACAAGCCTTTTGAGGAACTTGGAGTAGATCACTCGTTTTGCCATTCCTGTCGTATCGTTGTGCTTGATTACGGCTTTTGGTTGGCCAACGATGGAAGAAAACGCAATGTCAGACGGTGTGACATGAACGAGAAGGCCCGCTGTGTCTGCGCCACGATGAGACATCAGGCGAGGAACTCGGTTCACCGCGTGGATGAGGTCTTGAGGTAATGATGGCTGTAAATGTTAGCACAAGTCGTCTGACGCCCTTGGACCACTCACATCATCCCGATTCCTGATGAATACCCGATACCAGTCCAGCTCGGCACCAGCCTCGTTGGCTCTGATCGACAATCTCTCCAGGGTCGAATCATACGCAATCAATGCCGTGTCGTAAATACCTCCTTGTCGAGAATATTCGTCAGCAGTCACGGTTACCGTTGTCAAGCCTAGTCGAGACAGGGACACTAAGGTCCAGGTGATTCGGCCTTGCCTATCTTTGTCGTCTGCCAGCACCTCAAGGCACACCAGGAAACCATTCTTAAGGCCACACAGTACAAGTCCAACACGACTTCCAGGTTTAGAAAGCAGGCAGCAACTGCCCGCAGATGACCCTTCGAGAGTCAAGTCCAGGTCGGCCAAGCGCAGGGCAACCATGGGCACAAGGTCGCCTCTTGAATTTAATAACAGCATTTGCAAGTCGCCTTGGTCTGTCGTTACTAGTACGGCGATTGCGCCGGCAAAGTCTGCAATCGCGACTGAAACTGGACGTCCTTGAAGTGTATATGGATCACCAAGCTCACTTATTTCGGCAGACTGGTTGTCCGAGGTTTCGATTTTGCACATACTCAAAGCATATCCATCGTTCGAAGGATGCGCAACGGCAGCAACGGCACAGCTCGCCAAAATAGCGGCGCAAACAGGTGTAGCAGCACCAACGTTTTGGCGTTTTGGACGGAAGTGGCCTCCCAAAGAGATCACGTTGAGGTTTTCCGTGGTGATTTGTATCAGCGCACCATTCTCAATGGTAGCCGCAGCCAATGTCGATGCGTCTAGTTCCACGCCTGGGAGCGCATTATCGTCTACGTATTCCAGCTCTGCAGTGTCCAGACCAAGTGTGATCAGTGAGGTGTGAGTGGGGTGGCTGCTGAGAAGTAGTAAAGTGTGCATGGCTTCGATCTCGAGCGCCCATATGCGCAATATGCTGGTGACATCCGGATGTTCCATCGTCCAGCCTGTCTCTGCCTCCAGGCCATATTGGATTTCTGCTAAGGAGCCCTGGCCTTCATAATTGCCACAACAGGAGTAGATCCTAGGCCGTGGCCGGGCCAATGCATGTGAGCTGGAGCTGTTGGCGGCTGGAAGGAGTAAGAGGTCATTGAACGGAGCGCCATTGACAAGCGTCTGGATGCGCCTTGGTCTTTGGGTGGCGGCAAGGTGATAGACCCCACCCTCGGCCATGGATCCTCCGGCAATGATGATATCGCCTCCATTGATATGAAGCGGTGCAGCTAGGAAACAGAATGCAGTATCCATAGAAAAGCCGAGATTGCCTGGGCTGGAGGCAAACGTCACCTTTACATCTGACTGCACATTGATTTCGTATGTTGCCATGTAGCCATCCTCGCGGACGAGAACAACCTCATCACTTTTCTTCCTGTAACCATAAGTACGCCTAGGTCTGCCCCATTGCGTCCAGAGTTTGGTGCGCCGATGGCCATTGAACGCACCAGGGTCTTGGAACTCATATGCCGTCCTCTTTGCTTCAGAGTGAGTCACTCTATTATACAGGACAAATTCCGTTTCTGTGACGAGAAGAAATGAAGCGCTAGCGGTGCAAGGAATGAGCATCAGGGGTATGCCATCTCTTTTTGGAAGCAGCTGACCACTTGACCGCATCGGCCTCATACGGTGCAAAGGCTGTGTACTGTCCCAGCGATAGAGCAGAATATAGGATCGACCCTGTTTAGCCACAAGGAGAACAAGGATGACTCTGCTGGGCTCGTCTTTCGGACTGTGCAGAAATTCCATACGTACGATAGCGCCGTCCACTTGAATGAATCGTTGTTGTAGCCAAGGTGTAAAGCTTGCGGCATTGGCAGGGGTCCAGTTCGCGACTTCGTTCCGAATCTGATCCAGAGGCCGAAGAGCGCATATGATGAAATGCCCGCTGCTAGGCGCGATGGCTATTGCGCGAGACTCTGGGTCTTTTGCGAGATGGGAACCAAGTTGATCTCCTAGCCCGGTACCGGTCAGGAGTGGCCGTTTCGCGTAAATGAATCGAACAGCACCGTCATATGCCTGGTGGGCGTACACGAAGACTAGCTCACAACGTGTCGTGCTTAACACGAGGATCTGTGGTGGCTCATCATCCCTGATCGCGCGCCCGTCAACGGTAAATTGCTCGTCTTCGACGGTCTGGCGGAGGGTCTGCTCAATCGTTGACACTGTCTCAATCTTTGAAGAGATGACAGTTGCGGATAGGATGGAATCGTTAAGATCAAGCTTGCAGATGGCCTCGGCGAGATGAGGGTCACCTTTGGAGACAAATTCCCTCAGCTGCACTGACGTTTGACCGATAAAGACAAGATCCTCCTTCGACGGGCAGCGTATGCGGGCAGGAAGGATCCATCTCACGCAGGGACTTGTACTGAGGGTGTGTTTCAGAATCCCCTCCATCTGTGGCGACTTCATCTCGAACGGTGGTGGTGGTACGTCCATTGCGGCCAGGTACTTGTTCTAGTAAGCATAGAAGACGTTCAGTAAAGCACAAAGCGTCACAAGAGGCTAGCCTGTAGCAAGCACTGAAGTAGTCAAGGTGGACGGGCGGACGTACATGAAGTCTTGCGAGAAGACATCAGTGACCCATCCTGCCTCGAAGCTCTTCGAGGGGAACAAGGCAACCTTTTCGAGCGACTTGCGTCCTGCCTCATCCAGTAAGTGTTCGAAGGATATCTGTTCTGGCTCAGGTCGGGTAGAAGTCATCAAGCAGGGCTCGACGGAGTCGCTCGCTAATGTTCGGCACAGTTTTACGACCCCTCGACAGTTCCCCCAGTTGGTATCGACCAGGACCTATGATCGAGGCGTGTGGCACGTCTGTCATGCGCGGTGAGCATGAGAACAAAACCAGGGTGGTGGTGAGGATGCATATGCTAACCAGGGTTCGATGCTACTGTTGGTCCTCGCGCGGAGCCCTGCCGCCCAGACGCGCGCGCCGCCAAAACCGCGCCTCTCTGGCATCATCCATCGCCACTGCATCAACTTAACTCTTACTTCCATCCATATGTCTGCGTAAAAGATCAAATATTACAGCTCCAAACGTGCCGGAGTCATCTGAGAGACATGGACGGGCATTGTTGAGAGGTGTGCCGACCCTCCACGTCGCTGCATGCACTCGGCCGTCCTTGACAATCTGATTCCTAGCCTGTGGTACCTGTCACTTCTTGTCCCGCCCGCCAGTCTCGAAACAACCCCAACGTGCAAACCATCAAACGCTGCACGGTGTAACAAAGCCACCCACCGAGTGGATCTGTTTCCAACTTGACTGGACAGGCGGCTCCCAGATCCGCGACATGCAAGGTCGCCTACGGTAGAGGCTTCCTTATATCCCGGAGCGTGGTTCTCTATGCACATGTCAAGCGGTCAAGCTGCATTATTATTTGAAAGCCTACGGGGATTGCACAAAGCATGGCCAACAACGACGAAAGGGGAGGCGGAGCAGGCGTTGCCTTCCTCGAACAGCAATCAATGTCGGACAGCAGCACCCGGAGCTCCAAAGCCGTACAAATCCAGAACGCTTGTGAACAGAAAGATTTCCAGCTACTGGTCCAACTGGCTGACTCGCCTGGCGGTCTGCTAGAAGACCATTTTCGTCGGTTGGCTTGTGAGACTCCTCAATCAACCCTCGCTTAGAAACCTGGTCCCATTGCTAATACTTGGCCAGGGCCTATTCTGCTTGCTTGCCCAACTGCTTCAAACGACGATGATTCAAGTTGGAGGCAATTGCCAAGGCACAAAGATGAGGAGCAGGTGCAGCGCGACGTGGACAGAGCCTTTGTTCACTATCCCAATAGTATGTCGAAGCACCTCCTTCAACCCCCGGCTCTCGGCAAGTGGCAGAACCAGGCTAACAGCACCTCAGATGAATCAGAGAAGACGACTCAGGCCCGTAAGCGCGCCCTGTTTGATCTGATAGTGCGCACCTTGCGATCTCATCCAATGCTTTGCTATTTTCAGGGTTTTCACGACATTGCCCAGGTCGTCATGCTTGTTTTGGGACCGGACGATGCATACCTTTCCATTGAGGCGATTTCACTGCTTCGTATCCGGGACTACATGCTCCCCTCGCTGGCTCCGGCGCTCAAACACCTTCGGCTGCTCCCTGCCATTTTGCAGTCCGCCGACCGCGAGCTAGCCGGTCATGTGTCCCTGCCGCATGTCCATTACGCCCTCCCGGCGGCACTTACCTTGTACGCCCATGATATAGAACAGTACAGCGATATTGCAAGACTGTTTGATTTCATTCTGGCCCACGAGCCGGTTATGAGTATCTACCTTTTCGCGGCTATTATCATGTCCCGGCGGGAGACACTGCTGGAAATCCCGGCCGAAGATCATGATATGCTATTCTTTACTCTGCAGAAGCTGCCCCAGCCCGTGGATTTGGAACCATTGATCGCAGATGCACTGAGGGTGTTCGCGGAGCATCCACCTGATCGGCTACCCAGCCGAGTGTGGCGGGGTATATCCTCATCGAGCGCTCTCAAGACTGCACGGTCTGCCGAGAGATGTTGTACCCTCACAGAAGCAGAAAAGCATTTCCAAAAACAGGCGGAGGAAGTGAAATGGGAAGAAGCAAGGCAAAGGGCTATGCAGACAGCATTCCGCTACAGGCGTCCAATTGCAACGACTGCCGCTACCGTCGCCATTGGCGCCATTTCGATATGGCTGAGGCGATCAGGGCAAGACCGCTATGTACTTTCAATAATTTTTTCATTGCTCGGCGTCGGACAGCAGGGGCACGGATGAGAATCGAGACCATGAAGGCAGGTGCAATGATGCAGCATATAGACGGCAAGTGCTACACGGCGCACGATGTTCGAATAGAATCAAGAAATGAGCGTTCCTAGTCCGAGGCCTCCTGCGTAACGAATAATTATCCTAGCCATCATCTTCGAGAGCGGAGAGTGGTCATCAAAGTCGGAGGGAGTGGAAGTGGAGATGATGGGCTCGCGGCCTATGCAAGGCTACGTCGCGCATTCGAACACCTCTCATCGTCCCTCCACTACCCTCGACCTTCTTGAGCAACCTCAGCCTCACCGATCAACACCACATCTCATCGTCAGGATGGCCAATCGGGGCTACGATGTCGTCGTCGATGTGGATCAAGAGGTGCGCAATGCCGGTCCAGGTTTACAGGCACAATTTATTAACATCTGCGCAGGGTGATCTAGGCCACACTGATCTTCAGGACGATGACCTTGAATTTCACCAGTCTAGTACGTCCTTCAAGTTCTACCGCTCTCTCCGGCCGCAGCTAACACGCAATCAGACTTCAATCAGACTTCTTCGCGCAAGATTCAACCCGACAACACCCCCTTCCTCTCCTCTGCAACCAACCCAGCCAACCTACCGGCGGACGCGCCGCCTACGAAACGCATGCTATGGTCCCTATCCTTTTACGCTCAATTCTTCGATGTGGACACCTCCACCGTTCTACACCGCTGCCGCACCGCTTTGATTCCCTTTCTCCCAAACACACCACCCTTTCTGGACACACTCGATGGAAACCCTGACCTGTACGGACCGTTTTGGATCGCTACCACCGTGGTAGTCATTCTCTTCTTGACAGGCACGATCAGCCACAAGCTGGCGAGCGAGAATAAGAAGCATTTCGAGTACGACTTCAAGCTGCTCTCGGGTGCCGCAGGCCTGATATATGGATACACGCTCTTCGTGCCACTAGGACTTTGGGGTGCACTGAGGTGGTTTGGTGCACAGGGCCTCGAGCTTGTAGAATGCTGGGCACTATACGGCTACGGCAACTTGTTCTGGATCGGTGTGTCTCTGCTGAGCTGGAGTCCGCTCAATGGCCTGAACTATGCGCTCGTCGGCCTGGGCTATGCCGTCAGTGTGTTCTTTTTACTTAAGAACCTGTACCCGATCATCAGTGCGACGGACAAGAAGATCAGTCAGATATTACTCGTCGTGGTTGTGCTATTGCATGCAGGATTGGCGGTGGCTGTCAAGGTGCTCTTCTTTAGCCACAAGAGTCCGGCAAAGAAAGACGGCGGCGATGACGACGACGGTGACAAAATGCTTCTGATGTTTTGATCAGTTGCAACTTCCACCGTGTATGAATACCGGATAATCAATATAATGCGTTGGCTGAGGACAGCCACCATGAGGCTGCAGCATGGGTGTTGGCACCAGCGGCGGAATTGATCTACGTTTACGACATGCTTCACATCTCTCTTGAAGCACTGACAGCTCATAGCTGTTCACAACAACCATCTTCGCAAAGTCGGGCCACAGTTCAAGATTTGTTGAATTCTGATGTCTCATTTGAGATCTAACTCCGCCGAGTCATGCATCGTAGAGCCCTAACAGCATCCCATTCTCGGGCCGTCCTTCGTTCCCGGCCTAGAGAAGGCCACGTCTGCAATGTCTCGCTGCAAAACACCGCGAATGCATTTCGACGCTCTTCCGCCACGTCGCTCCCGCCACATCCTCCCACACTTGCATCGGACGCGATCCGCTTACTTGATCTTCTTCTTGGGGCGAAGCTGGTTGGTGTGGCCGCACTTCTTCTTGCGGCAGTTGGTGGCGCGGGGTGGCAGGCGGGCATAGCACTTGCGGCAGATCATCTTCTCGCAGTTGTACTTGGAGGCCAGGGCCTTGAGGGAGGGCTCGATGATGCCTCCGCGGAGACGGAGAACCAGGTGCAGAGTCGACTCCTACAGGTCGGCAGGTCAGTATACAGATTCTCCTCGATCGTTGTGAGGTGAATTCTGGCGGGGATCGTACCTTCTGGATGTTGTAGTCGCTCAGAGTGCGACCGTCCTCGAGCTGCTTGCCGGCGAAGATCAGGCGCTGCTGGTCGGGTGGGATGCCCTCCTTGTCTGGACATCGTCAATATGCGCCTCCGGCATCTGGGTATGTATCTGATATACCTTGAATCTTGGACTTGACATTGTCGATGGTGTCGGAAGACTCCACCTCAAGGGTGATAGTCTTGCCCGTCAGGGTCTTGACGAAGCTGTGCGCAAAATATATTAGTGTTTGTGGTTCGCAGGTGTTCGTGGACTTTTCTGTGGCAAGCGGGGATTCGCTGTGTTCTTCGGTATTGTATGGGAACTTACATCTGCACTGTAGATGTTATTAGCAATTGAACAGTAGGAACAGCGGCGGCTTCCGACTTACTCTTGACAGGATCTCCGGTGTATGTTCTGGTTGTCGACAGGAGTGACTAATGTTGGATGCGGCGGTGATGTGCAGAAAGTGCGACTTTCTCTTGGCGGCATACTCGCTCCTGATGCGGCACGTTAAGCGACAGAACCCAGAGCGAGGCTCGTCGAGGCTGATCTTCGGTTCGGCCAATGATGTAACGAGAAGCTTCATCACGTGCCGAGCGTGTGCTTCGCTTCATGTAGACCTTGCACAACTGTTATGGGCTTTGGTATTTTGGCAAAGCATTGAGACTAACGTCGTGCCGGTATGGCTCTCACGCTTTTCCGCCTTACGATACCAGGACCTTAGAAAAGCACCCATCCCATTCGAGCATGCAGGCAAACTCTCCGTATACAGCTGACGAATTGCCAAAGCCATGTTAATGCAGACTTCACAAGGCTCTTCACTGCAGCGGCCACGCTTAATGAACACTTAGAGTTTCGGCCTAGCAATGCATGAGTACAAATGTATTACATGTATACGATGTCAGATTCGCGTCTATGGTCCATGGCTAACAAAAAACATTCCATTAGCCGTTGATGTGAGTCTATAGGTATAGGAATTGCTTCCTGTCCAACATACCACAACCTCCTAACAGTGTATAACGCTCTTCGGAGAATTTCGAAGGTCAAGTTAAGTAAGTAATAGGATGATAAGGCGCAGTCCCTTCAGCACACCACCAGCCGATACTCAAGAGACAGACAGCAACAACATTGTCTTCTATCTCAAGATGGATCATCCTGACGACCAAGGTCTTAGCATTGTCTTGGGCACTGGCAACATACGTGGCAACGAGCAAGTAAGTCACCCATATATCATCCTGTGTCGACACTCCAGCCAGGCTCATTCCCGTGGAGCTTTCGATAAGAAGGCATAAGGAGGGCACCGTTGACGATCAGCGTGCCATACTTTGCATGTCGATACCGCGAGTACACGCCCGTGCATACTTTGGTCTTTGAACTCGGCTCTACCAGGAATGTCCTGACCAGCCAGCGTGTCGCTTCTGAGACATGCTTACCACATGTGAAGCTCACTAACCCCCAAAGACTCTCCAAACCAAAATCAATACTACCGAGCAACTACAGCCGCTGCTTGATGCTCTCATTTCCCACGGCCAAACCAGAATCGATACCTCTGCTCGCTACCCAGCTGGCAATTCGCTTGGCTCCGAGACCTTGCTGGGAAGCACCGATCTCTCCCGCTTCACCATCGATTCCAAGATCTTGCCTGGTCCAGGCAATCACACACCCCTGACAAGATAGCAGCCTCCATCGCCACCAGTCTTGCCACGCTCAAGATTCCCGAACTCAACACCATCTACCTGCACGTTCCCGACCGTACCGTACCCCTCAGCACCACCGTTCCCGCCATGGCCGCTGCCGTCCCGCAGGGGCAGGCCCGTCACTGGGCGATCTCCAACTACCCCATCACCGAAATCGAGGAAATTGTCACCAACTGCAACGCCAACTACCTTCTCCTCCCTCTCTGCTAGCAGGGCCACTACAACGCCCTGGCCCGTGACCCGAGGCCGCCCTCCTCCCCACCCTCCGCAAGCACCGCATCACGTTCTACGCCTACAGCCTTGCCGCCGACGGATCCTTCGCGCCCTCAGGGACGCCCATGTATCTAGACAACGCTGCGGGCGACCATACGCGCAAAGCCTGCAGCAAGGACAAGACACAAGCCGCGATCGCGACGGTGCGGCAGCTGGCGCAGCAGCAGGGCATCAGCGGCGATGAGGTGGCTCTGCGATGGGTGCAGCACCACAGGGCGCTCCGCCCCGGATTCGGCGACGCCATGATCGTCGCGGCCAGTAGCGCGGGGCAGCTAGAGACGACACTTACGGGATTGGAGAAGGGCCCGTTGCCGAAGAATGTGCTGAGCGCGACGGAGGGGGCGTGGGAAGAGGCGAAGGGTGCAGCGCCGGATCATACGCCTTTCATGGAGACGTAAGAGGTGGTAGAGGGGCAGCCTGGGGTTGAGAGAATGGACAGGGAGGGCTCCCGAAGCCCACAGCGGCTTCGTACTCGAGAAGCCTCTACTGTAAGTCCGGGGGGG